>NW_016107552.1:953661-1034583 GCF_001604975.1 Cebus imitator | reverse complement strand
ACAGCACACAGAGCCCTTCCTCGCACAGGTGCCTCTTTAGCTGCATAAACCCACCCTCTGTCAGGCAGCCAGGAATAAGACTAAGCAGAAAGTACAAGAAACCAAATGCAGAAAGACAAAAAAAACAAACAAAAAAAGAAGTTAGGCAAACTTTACTGCTCTCTCTAGAGATCCATAGGAGGGAGGTTTCTTAGGCTGAGCCTGAAATGGCTGATCTCCATGTACACATGCCTGAGTTACTCAGTGAGCTCCATACACCAGGCTGCGAGGACATGGGGATGAACCACACAGGCACAGCCACTGCCCTTACGGAACTGAACACCTAGTGGGAGAGACAGAGGAAAAAATCAGCAAACAAACATATAGTATGGCATCAGAAAAAAGAAACAGTGAGTGTATTGGTTATCTATGGCTGCATAATGAAGTACCCAAAATGTAGTGGCACAATTTCTAAGGGCCAAGAATCCATCTGCATAGCTCTGGCTTAGGGTCTCTTGTGAGGTTGCAGTCCAGATGGTGGCCAGGACTGCAGTTTCATCTGAAGGTTCAACTGGGGCTGAAGACTCCCCTTCCCAGGTGGCTCACAAACATGCTTGGCAAATTAGTGCTGGCTGTTGGCAGGAGGCCTCAGTTTCTCTCCGTACATACATCTCCAGAAAGCTACTTGAGCACCCTCATGACATGGCCTCTGTCTTCCTCTACTGTGAGTGATTCAAGAAATTGCTGGGGGAAGCTGAAATATCACTTATGACCTAATCTCAGAGGTCACACACCGTCTCTCTCCACCACATTCTATTCTTCAAGAGCGAGTCAAAAAGTCCAGCCCACACTCAAGGAGAGGGGAATGAATCATTGCCTTTCAAAGAGAGGAGTGTCAAAGAATGTAAGGGCATATTTTAAAACCACCACAAAGAGTCCCAGAAGGCTGGAATGATGTGACAAGCAGATACCATCAAAGTCTTTGGAAAGAGCCCCCCAGAGAGAAGATGTGCAAGGACAGGAAAGACCTAGAGATGGGAGTGAGCTTGTGTTTAGAAACAAGGTGTGGATGAGGCTAGAGTGTGTGATGAAAGCAGGGGTCAAAGAAGACGTGGTTGGACAAAGGCAGGAGGGGGGTCGTGGAGACCAAGGGACGCGGTGCGGATTCTAGCCCACTGGAGAGTTTATGGAGTGCTTGCCTATGCCAGTTTTTCGACTACCTGCAGAACTTCACGTGAGAGGTGCTATTGCTATTCCCACTGTACAAAGGAGGATGCTGAGGCCCAGAGAAGTTAAGGAGGTCACACACCTACCTGTGAATCCAGAGCTCAGGTGTGCACCCAGGTGGGCCAGCCTCAAAGGCAATCGTGCTGATGTATTCCAGAGGAAATGCTGCAAGGAACATAAAGAGACATTGGGATAAAAATGCCTCTGAAGAAAAAAATAGGTAGAGGAAAATAGAGAAACTGAGGACGTGGACCTGAGATACCAAGAGATACAATGACAGAGAGAGACAGCAAGGGAGATAGAAGAGGATTAAGCATGGGAAATCTTTAGGCAGGCAGGCAGACAGGCATGAGGGAGTGGAGAGAAAAATAAAGTAAGAGACAGAGACCTGGAGACAGGGGAGGCAGGAGACGGAGGAGGTGAGCCGGCATGTGCACGGCGGGTGTGAGGGCAGTGCCTGCGCGCTGGGTGGAGCCGGGGCCCTGTTAACTCAGACCATCCATCGCTCCTGTCTCCTGTCAGCAGGAGGGCCGGGGGAGGGAGGGAACGCTGACAGGAGACAGTGTGATTCCAGTAATTCCAGATGAAATCACAGCCAGAGTGCTTGCCAGGAAGTGGGGCGGGGTGGTCAGGGAGAGGGAGGGAACATCCAGAGAAAGTTTAGCAAATAGCCTTACGGTTCCCTCCTCCGTATCCTCAAAGTGCCGCAGACATGGGGTGGGGAGGATGGCCCTGAGTTTCAGGCTGGAATCAAGGCTTCTGGGAGGGGAGCTTGTGCCCACTGACAAGGAGGACGTCTGCCTCCATCAGTCTACGTGAGGATCCAAGGCAGGATCACACGTTTTCATGCCTCTTTCCTCTCCTTTGATCTAGAACAGCTCCTTGCCTTTTTCCTTTCCCTTTTAATGGCATTGACATTTTTGAAGAGTCTGGACCAATGACGTCTGGGTTTCTCCAGTGACGTCCTCACCATCTGATTCAGGGTAAGCCTTTTGGGCAGCCACATCACAAAGGTGTGTGTTTTCCATCTCTTCGGGGGACACATGAGGTCACTTGTTCCCATTGCTGGATATGCTAAGTTTTTGGTCAGTTGGTTAAGGTGGGGTCCACTAGACATTCCTATTGTTAAAGCACCCTTTTCCCTATGTAAATAATATAATCCATGGGATAGCACTGTAGCACTTTGGGAGTATGTAAACGCCCTTTTCTCTCGCAAACTTTCAATGAGTAGTTTTGGGATTCATTAATGATCCTTGCCAGGGTCAAATATTGCAGGGATGGTTGCGGCATGGAGTTTTTAAAATTAATCATTTTGTTTTACACTGTTAACATTCTTTGGTAAAGAAGTGTTTTCTACTGCTCTCCTCTTATTTTATCTAGTACGTATGAGCATTATTTTAATGCTTAAATTGTCCCAGGTTCAGCTGAGGGGACTCCCTGCAAGCTGGCCTCCGCATCCTTGTGCATATGCCTCCTTCATTCTTTGAGAACTTCCTTACTTTCTGACACAATAGAATGTTCTAGACCCATCTTCTATTTTCCTTGCTCAAATCCTTACGTCATCCATTTCTCTACGACGAACCTGATCCCTTTCAGTGGAGGATGGTATTTAAAAGCCATGATATCAAGGCAGGAGAATCACTTGAGCCCAGGAGTTCCAGACTAGCCTGGGCAAAATGACAAAACCCCACCTCTACCAAGAGAAATACAAAAATTAGCCAGGCATGGTGGTGCGTGCATGTAGTCACAGCCACTTGGGAGGCTCGAGCCCAGGAGGTCAAGGCTACAGTGGGTGGAGATAGTGCCATTGCATTCCAGCCTGGGTGACAGAGTGAGATCCTGTCTCAACAATAAATAAAATAAAAGCCAAAATATGTGTTCCAGGTATGCTTATTACTATAAGGGTATTGCTGTTTCTAGTTTCTTTCAGTAAACAGAAGACATACTTGAGTTCATTCTGATGTCTCCAAATTAAATCCAACATCACAAAGTTCTTTCTCACAGTTACCTCATTCCATATCATATCTGTCTGATTTCACTGTGAGAACCCCATTTTCCCCAATATCAAGATATTTGCACAACAGCTTCAGAATTACACCAATCCTGCTATCAACAACAATATGTTCATTAAAGTTTAAGATTTCTTTGAAGTTCTTGTCCTCAGAACGTATTCAATGGAGAGCACAGTTAGGGAACTGTGTTCAAAGCTCACTTGAGCTGATTCCCTTCCTACATGGTTACAGTTGTATTATTATTGATTCGTGCTTAACAGACTACCCCAGAACTTAGTGGCTTCAAGCAACATTTATCGTCTCACAGTTTCTCTGGATCCAGGTGTGACTTACCTGGGTCCTGTATTTCAGGAGCTCTCGCAGGCTTCAGTCAAGGTGTCAGCAGGGCTGGGTCCTTCTGGGGGCTTGACCGGGGGACATCTACTTCCACGCTCATGAGCATGGCTGTCGTGGGATTTGATTCCTTGAGGGCTGCTGGACTATTGGCCTCAGATCCTCACTCAGTACATTGCCAGGTGACCTTTAGTTCCTTGCCAGCTGACCGTCTCTATCAAGTCCAGCACCTGAAAAGCACCAGGAACACAGGTTACCAACAAGACAGAAGACATAGCCCTTTGGAACCTAATTGTCAGGAGTAACATCTCATCACTTTTTCCGTATTTCATTCATTAGAAGTGAGTCATCAGCACCAGACAACATACAAGGGAAAAGGGTCATACAAAAGGCGGAAATGCCAGGAAGTGAGCGTCACTGGGGGCCACTTTAGACGTCTGTTGGTAACAGAGTTATCAACGTGATATGTAATTAGGCTTGTTTGTTTCTATTTGCATTCAATTTTAGGGTTTGATGTCTTTTTCAACATTTTTAAGTTACATCTTTGAATCTGTAAAATATTTATATGACTCAAAAATATAAGTTATAGACAAAGAAGTCCCAAGAGAAGTCTCATTCTTATCTCCATGCTGCCATCCCATTCCCAATTACCTTCTGCAGTCACTTCTCCCCATAAGTGAATCCTGTCAGTTTTTACTTTATTACTATTATTACACTTTAAGTTCTGGGATACATGTGCAGAACGTGCAGGTTTGTTACATAGGTATACATGTGCCTAGGTGGTTTGCTGCACCCATCAACCCATCATCTACATTAGATATTTTTCCTAATGCTATCCCTGCCCTAGCCCCCCACCCCTCAACAGGCCCTGGTGTGTGATGTTCCCCTCCCTGTGTCCATGTGTTCTCATTGTTCACCTCCCAGTTGTGAGTGAGAATATGTGGTGTTTGGTTTTCTATTCCTATGTTAGTTTGCTGAGAATGATGGTTTCCAGTTTCATCCAAGTCCTTGCAAAGGACATGAACTCATCCTTTTTATGGCTGCATAATATTCCATGGTGTATATGTGCCATATTTACTTTACCCAGTCAATCATTGATGGGCATTTGGGTTCGTTCGAAGTATGACTCTATATTCATGTATTTTTATTTTTTCATATTTTCTAGATAAAAGAGAACATGCCATAGGCATTCGCTTGCACTTTGCTTTTTCATTTAAAGCAAAAAAAGATTTAGAAATTATTTTTGTTTGTAAAAATTATCCTCATTTTTTGTAGCTGCTTAGTACTTCACTATCTGGAAGATTCATAGGTTGCTTAGCTGGTCTTCTATGAGTAAGCATTCAGGTTGTTTCTGATATTTTGCTACTATAAATAATATCATAATGAATAACCACATGCATTTGTTGTTCTGGGTTTGCAGAGGTATACTTTTAGGTAAATTCTAAAGTGTACGATTGAAGGGCTAAAAGATAAATGCATATGTAATATTGTTATATATTTTCAAACACCCCATTTGCATTCCCACCAACAGTATATGAGATCATCTGTTTCCCCACATTGGTGCCATGTTCCATCAGGGTATGTGGTCAAGCTTTCACCTTTTGTCCATCTAAGAAGTAAGAAATACCATGTTTGGGTAGCTTTAATTTGCATTTTTCTTGTACATGGCATTGAAAATCTTTTCACATTTTGAGGTCTATGTATATACCTCTTTCTGTGAACCATCTATTCATGTCTTTTGCTTATTTTTAAAAACTGAGTTTTTGGTCTTTATTCTTGATTTTTAAGAACTGTTTATATATTAAAGGCGTCAACTACTTATCTGTGACATACATTAAAAACATTTTCTTCCAGCTTCTCTTTTGACTTTACTTTAGATGTGTGTGACAAAATGGGTTATGCATTCAAGTTTATCAGTCTTCTTTATTACATTATGTTTTGAATCATAGTTAGAATGGTTTTTCCCGTGCTTCAGTCATACAGGAATCTATCCACGCTTTCTTCTAGTATTCATATGGTTTTGTTGTTATTTTTACATTTTTACTTTTAGATCTCTGGATAATTAAGATTTAAATCTGGTATAAGAAGACCATTCTCATTTTATAATGGAGAAAACCTCTCAGGCTCACAGGATTCATGTGAGTTTTTCAAGTTCACACAGGCAGTAACAAAAGTATTTGTTTAATATCTACTATAAACCAGGCACTAAAGCATGCATTTTAAATTTATTATCTTATTAAATACACCTTGTATTTATTATCAATAATCTTTTAATCTTTACCAAAACTCTTTGAAGTAGATTGTGCTCCTAGTTTACATATAAAGTAACTGAGACATGAAGACCTGAGGTGACAGGTTCAAGTTCACAGGGCAGCAAAATGAAGGCAGAGAGAAAAGTAGTATGTGCTAGTTGTCATTTAAGAAAGATTTGTAGGAGCTACAATGAAACATCTTAACTTACATCCAATAGGACACAATGTAGTCATGTGACATAACTAGCTGCAAGGGAGTCTGGCAAATGTAGTCCTTATTCTGGGTGTTCATGTGTCCCACTAAATTCATGCAGGCTGCTACCATGGAAAGAAGGGAGAACAGATTTTACATTTCAGCAGGGGTGGGGTAATTGTATGATATCTTTGGTAAGCAACACATAATGGGACCTAGAAAATTAAGTGTTTATTGAATTTAGGTCTCAGATCCCAATGCCCTTGAACTTTAACTCCACACACGGGTTCGGTTTATGGACTGCCACTCATGGATCCAAGGTGTGAATGCTCAGAACCTGCTTCCAGGTCTTCACTCAGGATACCCATCCCTGCCTTATCCCTGTAGTTAACCCTCTGCCTCTTTCTGACTGGTATTTTGTAGGCTCTTGTTCAAAATAAGGAAGTATACAAATCTGTTTGTGTCTCAAGTTCAAAAGTCAAAGAATTGCCTGTTTCCTAAAGAAGAGAGATAGACCTAGTGACCTAGTGGAATAAACTCAAGCCTATTTTTTGTGTGTTTGTTTTATTTAGTTTTTTGACCCAACTGTAGTGAAAATAATGATGGCTACTGATTTCCAAGTGCCTGTTGTATGCTAGTCCCTTTGCTGGACATTTTACATGCATTACTTCTTATCTGCAACTCATTTTTACCAATGAAGACAATGGGACTCACAGAATTTAAGTAAGGTGTCCATGATTTCAAAACTGCAAAGTGCTAGAGGACAAATTTGAACCCACTTGTGCCTGGCTACTCAGAGCCCTATTTCTGTTTCTAAGCAGTCAGGAAACTTCTCATTATGCAGTTGATGTTCAACACACTAAAATTTGGCTATATTCAATTATTTAAAAAAAATATGTAAAAAGGACCTACTATGTGCCTGGAAATCTGCTGAACACCAGGGATACAGAGAAGAACAAGACAGAGCTCCAGCCCTCACAGGGCTTATAGTCCCATAGGAGGACTCAGGCAGTGAACAAGTACTTCAATAAGTCTACAAATTGATTTCAGATTGTAATAAGTACAAAACAATAAAAAACTAGGATAGGCTAGGATAGATTGTAGCTAAGGGGTGGGAGGCAGGTGAATTGGTTACTGACAATGAAGCTCTGAGACCTGAAGAATGAGAAGGAGGTATCCATCAGTGGGTGTAAGAGTATTCCAGGCAGAGGGAACAGCCTGTGCAAAGGCCTCAAAGTTGGAAAGAGTTTGATATATTCTAGGAACTGACTTGAGGTTAATGAGAGTGTGGTGGAAAGCAGGTTCCTAGCTTGCAATTAAGCTTGAGTGAAAGGAATGAAATAGATCAAACAGTGCCATTAGAGGGAAATTGAATTTATTTTTTCACTTGCCTGGGGTAGTCAGGTGAAATTAATATTGCCTTTTTTTTTTTTAACTCTCAGAACTATTCCAACTTCAATGTTAAATTATGTATCAGTTAGCTACTGCTGTGTAACAAAGCACTCCTCAATTGTAGTGGTGTAAAATGGTAAGTATTTTTAGTTACCTCATGAATCTATGGCTCAGCTGAGGTTTGTGCCAATCTGGGTTGAGTCCTGTTATGTGTCTGTGGTCAGCTGTAGGCCAGCAGGGCTTCTGTATTCCTGAGATAGGATTCCGGCTATTGGCTGGGATGTGTGAGGCACTGGGCCACCTGTCTCTCATCATCCGGCAGGCTAGCTCGGGCTTGTTCTTATGGTAGCAGCAGGCTTCTACAACAGAGAGAAGTGTGCGGGGCCACTTGAGTCACAGGTTTAGAACTGACACAATGTTGTTTCTGACACATTCCCTTGATTAAAGTAAGTCACATGGCTAATGCAGATTCAAGGGATGGGGAAACAGATCTAGCTCTTGATGGAGAAACTGCAAAGACACATTGTGAAGGCTGTGATGGGAGAAATGGAACAGGCAGAAAAGTGGACCTTAAACACAAATGACTACCACATATGATTACCTTACTAACAGGCCATGCTGAGAAACTGGATATTATTCTAAGTCAGGACTCTGCAAACTTTTTTCTGTAGAGGACCAGATAATGAAGATTTCAAGCTTTATGGGTTATATGATCATATAGTCATATAGTCTCTATTGCAATGATTCAACTCTGTGATCTGTTGTTATGCATGAGCAGCCACATACAGATCGCAAACAAATGAGTGTAGCTGTGTTCTAATAAAACTTTATTTACAAAAAGAGGTAGCTGGCTGGATTTGATTCACAGTCCATAGTTTGCTGGCTCCTGTTCTAAGTGCATTGAGAAACTATTAAAAGGTTTTAGAAACGGGAGTGCTGAGAGCAAATTTGAAAAATTCTCCCAGGCTGGAGAATGGATTGAAGGGTGGAGACAATGGCAGAAGGAGGGAGTGCCCTAAAAGTCTGCTACAGTGTCCAGGAGGGAGAGGACAATGGCCCTGGACAGATGGCAACAATAGATATGGGGGAAATTAGATACATTAAAAATGCATGCAGAGGTGGAAATTATAAGCTGCAGAAGAGTTGGATGTGGGTGATGCACAGTTGCAAAGTGGTGGGTGCAGGGTGATGTCATTTACCTCGATAGGTAAGACTTGAGCATGGGGGGAGGACCAGAAGATGGCACCGAGAGTTCTTCTTTGTGTCAGAAAAAGAAGGCAACAAATACTGGAGATTCATGGCAGGGTGAATGAATGGCCAAATGTCATTGGCCCACGGTGGTCAATGAGATTTCCGAGGTCAGACAGTGATTGGCAGTGAACCCCCAACCTGGGACTCAGTCTGCAAAGCTTGTTCCCTTAGAAAGCATGGTCGCTCTTCAGTTGCTATCTGTCACCCAACTCCTTAAAAGAAAAAAAAAAAAAAAAAAGGAGAAACACCTCCTCGGAGGATTTGTAAGCAAGTGCGATGACTAGAGCGATAATTTGCCTCTACCAGGGCTGATGTGTATCTGGCTCAGCCCTGAATGGGGTCTTCAGTTTTTTGAAGCTTAAAAGAAAAAGAACTTTGAGCTCTGGGGCTTTAACATCACAAGGAAATAAAGTCCCTCACAGAATTAGAGGATCAGATAAGTTGAGACAAAAATAGAATTGCATAAAGTAAAAATATCTATCTGAAATTCTTCCCCCTAACTGCTGGAAACAAGAAATAGCGAGTTGTGCTGGCAAGCCTTATTCTGATGGATAGCATCTGCCCGCTCCTTCGGATTCCACGAGGCTCTTGATAAGAGAGAGGTTATTCAGGCGAGTGAAGAGGAATCTCCAAAACACAATTTCCCCTCCCCAGCCTCCAGAATAGATGCTCGCTGGATAACCAAAGAAAAGCCCCAGCTTTGTGCAGAAGACATTCTGACCATGCAGGATATGTCTTATAAACACTCAAAACAGAAGGAATGGCTTTGCTTCTTGGCTGCTAACTTCTTTCTTGAAATTTCCAGTCTTAGAAACAAAAAGGCTGTCTGGGATGGATAATGCATGCTGGCCTTTCATGCCCAAGTACCAGCCTCTTTGCTGACAGCAGGCAGGAGGTGTCGAGAAGCATACATTCTGGGTTAACAGACTGGGTTCAAACTCCACCTCTGTATGACCTTGAGCAAGCATCTGTGCCTCTCAAAGCCTCAGTTTTCTTGCCTGGACAATGGAGATGAGAATGGTGGGCACTCAAAAAGTTGTGGTGTGAATTCAATGAGAGGAGCAGTGACACATTGCAGGTGTCAAATAAATGACCACCTTAACAATTCTTTTTCCCAGATCTAATAATCTGAAAAAAGAAAAAAGAAGATTGAAAGAATTGGGAAATAGCATTTCCAAAGAACTTGTAATGTGGTAGCCATTTCAAAAAACATATTTTAAGGACTGGGCATGGTGGTTCACACCTGTAATTCCAGCATGTTGGCAGGCAGAGGTGGGGGGATCGCTTGAGGTCAGGAGTTAAAGACCAGCCCAGGAAGCATGGTGAGACCCCATCTCTACAAAAAATTACAGAATTAGATGGGCATTGTGGAGTGTGCCTGTGGTCCCAGCTACTCGGGAGACTGAGGCAAAAGGATCGTTTGAGCCCAGGAGTTTAAGGCTGCAGTGAGCTGTGATTGCACCACTGCACTCAAGCCTGGGCAACAGAGTGTGACCCCCATCTCTTAAAAAGTGATGTCCCAGGGATGAAGCCATTTTGATCTTGGTGGGTAAGCTTTATGATGTCCTGCTGAATTCAGTTTGCCAGTATTTTATTGAGGATTTTTGCATCAATGTTCATCGAGGATATTGGCCTGAAATTTTCTTTTGTTGCATCTCTACCAGGTTTTGGTATCAGGATGATGCTGGTCTCATAAAATTAGTTAGGGAGGAGTCCCTCTTTTTCTATTGTTTGAAATAGTTTCAGAAGAAATGGTACTAGCTCCTCTTTGTACCTCTGGTAGAATTTGACTTTAAATCCATCTAGTCCTGGGCTTTTTTTTTTTTTTTTTTGGTTGGTAGGCTATTAATTACTGCCTCAATTTCAGACCTTGTTATTGGTCTATTCAGGGATTTGACTTCTTCCTGGCAAGGCTGGTTCAACATATGCAAATCAATAAACCTAATCTATCACGTAAACAGAACCAATGACAAAAACCACATGATTATCTCAATCGATGCAGAAAAGGTATTTGATAAAATTCAACACCCTTCCATGCTAAAAACTCTCAATAAACTAGGTATTGATGGAACATGTCTCAAATTATAAGAGCTATTTATGACAAACCCACAGCCAATATCATACTGAATGGGCAAAAACTGGAAGCATTCCCTTTGAAAATCAGCACAAGACAAGGATGCCCTCTCTTACCACTCCTATTCAACATAGTATTGGAAGTTCTGGACAGGGCAATCAGGCAACAGAAAGAAATGAAGCATATTCAAATAGGAAGAGAAGAAGTCAAATTGTCTATGTTTCTAGATGACATGATTGTATACTTAGAAAACCCCATTGTCTTAGCCCAAAATCTCCATAAGCTAATAAGCAACTTCAGCAAAGTCTCAGGATACAAAATCAATGTGCAAAAATCACAAGCATTTCTATACATCAATAATAGACAAACAGAGAGCCAAATAATGAGTGAATTCCCATTCACAGTTGCTACAAAAAGAATAAAATACCTAGGTATAGAGCTTACAAGGGATGTGAAGGACCTCTTCAAGGAGAACTACAAACCACTGCTCAAGGAAATAAGACATGACACAAACAAATGGGAAAACATTCCATGCTCATGGATAGGAAGAATCAATACCATGAAAATGGACATACTGCCCAAAGTAATTCATAGATTCAATGCTATACCCATCAAGCTACAATTTACTTTCTTCACAGAATTAGAAAAAAAGCTACTTTAAATTTCATGTGGAACCAAAAAGGAGCCTATATACCCAAGACAATCTTAGGCAAAAGGAACAAAGCTGGAGGCATCACGCTACCTGACTCAAACTATACTGCAAGGCTACAGAAACCAAAACAGCATGCTACTGGTACCAAAACAGAGATATAAACCAATAGAACAGAGCAGAGGCCTCAGAAATAATGCCACACATCAACAACCATCTGATATTTGACAAACCTAACAAAAACAAGCAATGGGGAAAGGATTCCCTGTTTAATAAATTGTGTTGGGAAAACTGGCTAGCCACAAGCAGAAAATTGAATCTGGACCCCTTTCTTACACTTTATACAAAAATTAACTCAAGATGGAATAAAGACTTAAATGTAAGCCCTAGAACCATAAAAACCCTAGAATAAAGCCTAGGTAATATCGTTCAGGACACAGGCCTGGGCAAAGACTTCATGACTAAAACACCAAAAGCAATGTCAACAAAAGCCAAAATTGACAAATGAGATCTAATTAAACTAAAGAGCTTCTGCACAGCAAAGAAACTATCATCAGAGTGAACAGGCAACCTACAGAAAGGGAGAAAATTGTTGCTATCTATCCATCTGACAAAGGACTAATATCCAGAATCTAAAAAGAACTTAAACAAATTTACAAGAAAAAAAACAACCCCATCAAAAAGTGGGCAAAAGATATGAACAGACACTTCTCAAAAGAAGACATTTATGAGGCCAACAAACATATGAAAAAAAGTTCATCATCACTGGTCATTAGAGAAATGCAAATCAAAACCACAATGAGATATCATCTCATGCCAGTTAGAATGGCAATCATTAAAAAGTCAGGAAACAACAGATGCTGGAGAGGATGTGGAGAAATAGGAACACTTTTACACTGTTAGTGAGAGTGTAAATTAGTTCAACCATTGTGGAAGACAGTGTGGTGATTCTTCAAGGATCTAGAACTAGAAATACCATTTGACCCAGCAATCCCATTACTGGGTATATACCCAAGGGATTATAAATCATTCTACTATGAAGATACATGCACAGGTATGTTTACTGCAGCACTGTTCACAATAGCAAAAAAGACTTGGAACCAACCCAAATGCCCATCAATGATAGCCTGGATAAAGAAAATGTGGCACATATACACCATGGAATACTATACAGCCATAGAAATGTATGAGTTCATGTCCTTTGCAGGGACATGAGTGAAGCTGGAAACCATCATTCTCAGCAAACTGACACAAGAACAGAAAACCAAACACTGCATGTTCTCACTCATAAGTGGGAGTTGAACAATGAGAACACATGAACACAGGGAGAGGAACATCACATACCGAGGCCTGTCATGTGGTGGGAGGCTAGGGGAGGGATAGCATTAGGAGAAATATCTCATGTAGATGACAGATTGATGGGTGCAGCAAACCACCATGGCACGTGTATACCTATGTAACAAACCTGCATGTTCTGCACATGTATCCCAGAACTTAAAGTATAATAAAAAAAAAAAAAAAAAAAACAATGTCGTAAGGTTCTCATACAAATATTCTATGAGATGAATGTGTGTAAAAGAGAAAACGAAACAAAGATTTCTAGGTCCAATCGAAACTGCCAGTCTAGGACTATAAACCCAAAGCATAACAGATAAAGACCAGTATACACTGAATTGTTCAAACTCAGAATATCTCCCAGATTAGGTGTCAGCAAATTAAGAGCCAAATCCGGCCTGCCGCGTGTTTTTGTAAGTTTTTATTGGAACACAACCGCTCTCATTCATTTGCATGTTGTCTGTGGCTCTCAGGCTACAGCACTGGAGTTAAGTAGCTTTCACCAAGACCCTCTGGCCTGAAAAGCTGAAAATATTTATGAACTGACCCTAATGCACAGGTAGTTTTCTGGATTCCTGGTCTAGAGTAATCATGATAATGACCCCACTACTTATTGAAAGCTTACTGGGTGCCGGGCACAGAGCTGAGCATCTTAGATGCCCTCCCAGCAGTCCCAAGGAGCGGGCACTGCTATTACTCTCCCTAGGCATGTGGAAGCTGAGGCGCAGTGAGGTGAATAGGGATGGAGGCAGGAAGCCACACAAAGGCAAGGTTTGCACCCAGGTCCACTCTGGCTCTTCCACTTACCCCTTTGCAGGAGGAAGACACAGGTTTAGGGTCTGGTCTCGATCATATGAAAAGGGCTAAACTGTGATTCTCAGCTTTGCCACGTGTTAGAATCACCTAGGGAGCTTTAAAAACTAGGGTCCCCTCCTTTCCCATAACCAAAGAGTTTGACTTCATTGGTCTGGTATGGGGTAAAATTGGTCTGGTGTGGGGTAAAATTTTTTTCACAGATCCTCAGGTGATAGTAACGTGCAGCAAAAGATGAGATCCACTGGTCTAAAGAAAGGAAACATAACCAGGGTCCCAAATCCCAGCATAATGGAGAGTCCACTGAGCTCAGGGCCCTTCTGCATGGGTACCATTGAGCGTTCACAGTCAGCCCCTGACCGTGGCTCGTGTCATGGAGGTAGGAATGGATGCACCAGTCCCGAGTCAGGCCCCATAGCATTTCCATCCCCTGATGAAGTGGCCCCAAGATACACAAGCCAGTCGTGTGTGGGGTAGGGTTAATTAGTATAAGGGTACCCCTAAAGGACTGTAGGGGAAAAAATCATTGTTTTAGTTTTAGCCCAGCAGAATTCACCAACATGGTGTCCTATAGGGATCAAGAAAGGCACTTCCCTTTGGAAACAAAGGCATTAACAGAGGAGTACACTAAATCACTAAATGCCTTCTGTCATTCTCAATCTTATTTAATCCTTGAAGCAACTCTATGATGGGGGTTCCGTTAGCAGCCATGTTTTACAGAGGGGGAAACTGAGGCCCAGAAAGGAGAGGCAACGTGCCCAATTCTCCCATTTGTAAATGGCACCTCAAGGCTGGGACGTGGGTCTCCAGGTTCCCAGCCCCAGGACATTATTCGAGGAGGGGCGCTTCTGAAACGCCTCACGCATTGTCTTGTTGGCCTGGAAGATCTTTGTTCTGAGAATGTGTGTTGAAAAATAATGCAGCAGGCATTTCCTTCCCCCTTTATCGAGGCCCTCAGTGTTCTCCGGAGAGAACTAAGTGATCAGGAAAAGGTTACTCTGCAGCAGGGCCCCCCTCGCTGCCATAGGTCTAATAAAACAAAACCCCAGCCAAATTAGGGGCATATTTTATCTAATGGGAGGAAATATATGTGGCATTTCTGCCTAGCCGTTGACCTGCCGCATTTATGCGCAGAGAGTGGGTTCAATACATCACAGGGCAGTTATGCGCCGCTTAAGTGGCCTCGCAGGCGGCGGATGGTGGGGGGACGAGAAGAAAAATCTCAGGCCCTGGTCCCTATCTTCTTGCATTTCCACAGCCTCGCTCTTGTGCCAGCACTTCTAAGGAGTGTCCCAAGGTTTGGGCTTGGCAGAAAGACCTCCCGGCAATCCCAAGACCTGGGTTAGTTCCCCACTGAGTTGTTCACAAGCTCTGTGGCTTTGGCCAGGCCACAGTTCCTCTCCGGGCCTCAGCTTCCTCATCTGTGAATGAAGAGGCTGAGCATCAGCGTCTTCAAACTGGGCTCAGCAAGGATGCAGCAGCTGGCGGGAGAGGCTGATTGCTAAGACCACCTTGGGGAAAAAATCATATCTAAGACTTGAAGCCTGGAGTCTTACATCCACCAGAATCCTGCTGCATGTGTCTGTATAACTCAGGGGTGTCCAAACTATTTGAGCTCACATCCTAAAAAATACAAACATATGCACAGATACATACAAACATACGTATATGAACAAATACACATGCCTATAAATCTTGACCATGCACTCCTGTGTTCATAGATTAAGTACCGTAAAAAATAGACACAAAGATGAAAGTTTGTAAAGGAAGAGCTAAACTATATGCAAAAGTTCTATTTTAAAGTTTTTTTCTTTTTTTTTTTTTTGAGATGAAATTTCACTCTTGTCACCCAGGCTGGAATGCAGTGGTGCAATCTCGGCTCACTACAACCTCCGCCTCTCTGGTTCAAGCAATTCTCCTGCCTCAGCCTCCTGAGTAGCTGAGACTACGGGGACCCACCACTATGCCCGACTCATTTTTGTATTTTTAGTAGAGGCAAAGTTTCACCATGTTGGCCAGGTTGTGTTTGAACTTCTGACCTCAGATGATCCACCCGCCCTGGCCTCCCAAAGTGCAGGGATTACAGGCACGAGCCACCGTGCCAGGCCGAGTTCTATTCAAAGTCTGACACCGCCTCCAGCCCCTGGGACGCTCAATCTCCTTTATCCTCCTCTACTTGTTTCTTTCCAATAAAACGATCACCTTCCAACATATCCTATAGCTTGTTATTTATCATTTTTGCATTCCGTGGGGCTGTGAAATCAGGCTGGAGGGAAAGAAAGACCGGGTACTGGACCTCTACAACTGGAGGTTCCTCCTTTTAACCCACGTGCTTCCCCAGAGGCGGGTCTCAGACAAGTTCCTTTAAACTGGGAAACCAATCCGAGTGCCTCAGGAGAATGGGCTCCAGCCATTTGGGGAATAATCTGAAGACAGTAACCCGGAAGTAGATTCCGTCCAAAGCTGTCTATGGGTAATTGCCTTGATCTTACAGAGCAAGCTCTGGAGCTCTGGATATTTAATGAGACAGAAGGAAGGTACCAGCCAGGCCTATTAGGTGCAGCCGCATCCATTGTCTTATTCAGTCCTCACGACAACTCAGGGAAGTGGGTCTTGTTAATGTTCCTGTTTTAGAGAGGACAACACTGAGGGGGGTCGCTAAGCCTGGAGGACTGAATTCAAACCCATACCTGTCTGACCCCATGCCATGTCCCTGTTGCAACATCTCTCCGCTGACACGAGCAAGGCCCCTTGGCTGTGCTGGGAGCTGGGAGGGTCTGTGTGTGGGAGGCTGACATGTTACAGTCTGGGCTTCTGGGCTTGGGCGTTGGCTGGGGTCCAGGCTCTCTGTCTGCTGCAGCTGGAGGAGGAAGAGTCCACTGATTTAGGGCCCATCTGGATGGACAGCCGACAGGAACCGGGCTGCTCCAGACACTGGGGAGGGTGATAAGCACGGCCCCTGGGTGCCCCTGCATTCCTGGCCAGTGATGCTCAGGGCAGGCGGCTCTGTGGACTACCTCAGCAGGTTTCCCTCTCCCCCAGGCCCTCCCTGCTGGCTGTGGCCTCCCGAGGACCCCAGGAATCAGCAGTAACCCTTTGCTCCAGAGAGCTCTGACCTCACCCCACCCCAGGTTATAAAAGCAAGGGGCCTGGAGGGTGGGCTTGGGGGTGTGGGGGGCTGCTCATCAGAGACAGCCTGAGCTTAGGGACACGGCCCCTGCCCGGGAATATGAAACAACACCCCCGCACCCCTGCAGGAGACATTCCCCAGCCACTTTCTGCTTATTTCATGAAAGACAGGGCCACACCCAACTTTATTCTGCTCTCTATGCTGCGGAAAGTCTTTCTCAGACCCTCATCTGACTGTATCCCTTCTCTGCCTACAGCCTTCCATGGCTCCCTGCTGCCCTCAAGTTAAAAGTCCAAACTCTTTTCTCCTTTGGCTGGAAGATCCTGCCCCTGTTGACCTCCATGCCTCCTTCCTCTATGACCCTCCGGCCCCCACTCCTTTCAGGACCCCCGCCCCCATGCTCTTCAGTTCTATGAAGACCCATCTGGCCCTCAAACACTCCTGTGGTCTGTCCACCACCAGGCTTTCGCACATGCTGATCCCACCACCTGCGACGCTGCTTCCTCTCATCTTCTTCTTCTAAGTCTCGCCTATTCTCTGAGAAGTCTACCTGGGTCACATCCCACCCCCTGCTGGCCCTGGAGCCTCCTGGGGGCTTCCCTCAGCAGCCCTGATCACTCCGGGTGGAACTGTCAATTTCTTCATCCATCTCCCCACTAGGCTGGGGATCCATGAGACAGGCATGGTGCCTGCGTGCCTTGTCACTATGTCACCTTCAGTGCCTAGCACAGGGTCTGGCACACAGTGGGTGTCCAGTACATACCCATATTCAATGCGCATACTCAAAACTCCAGTCCACGTGCAAACCCTTGCGCCTTTGCTGTCAGCCCGGTTCCTGTCGGCTGTCCATCCAGATGGGCCCTAAATCAGTGGACTCTTCCTCCTCCAGCTGCAGCGGACACAGAGCCTGGACCCCAGCCAACGCCCATGTGAAGGGCGTTGTGGTTGGCAATGGTAGCACAGACTCATCCATGGTGACAGCTCAGTTTGTAGCACGCCCTTGCTTCAGCGATAGAAGCAGCAGTAGCCGTAGTGATCATCACTTCTAGTGAGCTCTAGGATGTACGGACATTTTTCTAGGCACTTTAAATAGTCACTACTTTCATTTCCACGCAATGAGGCAAGTACTATTATTAGTCCCAGTTTACGGATGAGGAAAGTAAAGCCCAGAGAGGTCAAGGTACTTGTCCAGGGTCACACAGCTGTCAAAATGTAGATTTAGGCCGGCAGATTGTAGAGGCCCTGCTGTCACCACTCACGACAAGACCAAGGAGCTGGGACAAGCTCTTGGTAATGAAAAGACATGACATGGGGACTAGACTGCAATGAACAAGACAAGCATCAGGAATCAGGCGGGGGATCTAATTCCATGCCAGAATGTCAGCCTGGAGTGTGATTACTAACCACCAGCCACTGTCCCGGGCTGTGAGATACCCCAGAGTCTACTCGCCCTGTGAGTACTTAGCTCATGGCCTGGCCACACAGAAGGAAGCTGGACTCCATCCTCAGTGGGAAAGCCACGTGGATAACAGGTAAAAAGTTGGACTCTGGTTCAAACTCCAGCTTTGCCACTAACTGGCTGTCTTCATTCATTTTGTGCTGCCATAATCAAACATCCCAGACTGGGTAATTAATTTGTGACGAAAAGAAATGTATTGCCGGGCGCGGTGGCTCACGCCTGTAATCCTAGCACTTTGGGAGGCCAAGGTGGGTGGATCACCTGAGGTCAGGAGTTCAAGACCAGCCTGGCCATCATGGTGAAACCCCATCTTTTTCTTAAAAAAAAAAAAAGAAATGTATTCCTCCCAGCTCTGGAGGCTGGGAAGTCCAACAGCAAGATGCTGGTATCTGGTGAGGGCCTTCATGCTGCATCATCCCATGGAGGAAGGTGGAAGGGTGAGAGAAGGTGAGACAGAAAAAGTGTTGAACTCATGCTTTTAAAATCAGGAACCCAGTCCCAGGATAACTCCCATCACTCCTGTGATGTAATAAGAACACTAATTCGTTCATGAGGATTGAGTCCTTGTGGCCTAATCACCTCTTAATTGTCCCACCTCTTACTATTGTCACCATGGCAACTAAACTTCAACCTGAGCTTTGGAGCAGACATTCAAACCATAGCACTACTGTGTGACCTTGGGCCAGTAACCTCTCTGAGCTTCAGAGTCTTCCATTGTCAATGGGGATACTAAGAGTGTCCTAGTAGGGCTTGGAGGAGGATTAAATCAGTTAATCCTTATTTTAATTTAGAGTTAGCCTTTTTGTGAATGCTAGAAATGGCTAAGTTATCTAATTTTTGTCCTCTGCCCTCACAAGGGCTGGTCATATCATGTATTCCAATTGCTCTCTGGGAAAATGGACGCCCATTTCTCCTAGGAGGACAAACGCATGGGCACATGGGTCCGCATCCCCACCCTGTCCCATCTCGCTGTTTGTCCTTGTCTCAGCAGCTTGCTGTCTCTGGGTCATAGTTGCCCTAACTCTACCAGGAGAAGGGAGTCAATGCTGTCTGAGATCCTCCTAGCTCTGACCGGAACCCCTGCCTCTCCCATCAGGACCACACGGTCTGTAAGGCAGTGAGGAGATGATCTCCGTGGAGACGGGTCAGATCTGAGCACTGTGCAGGAAGAGGGGGGCGCTGGGAGCAGCAATTGGCAAGGTTCCTTTGTCTGTCAAAGTCTTGGGCTCTTTTGGTCTCAGCCGGCGCTGAGCCAAGGCTGGGGGCAGACAGCCCAGGGCTCCAGCTGCCTCCTGCCCGCTGCCCTGTGCTTGGCTTTATGAGGCCTGTCCAGCTCCCTCCGGGGCTCATTAGCTGGGCAGCCAGCTGGGGCCCAGGCAGCTCTGTTCCCACCGGGTCCTGGGGGAAAGTGCCACTCAGCACCTTCTCCACCCCAGGAGGGACAGTGCCATTAAATCTGTCCCTCCCCAAGGGTAGGGGGTCAGGCAGGCCTGGGAGGGGCCCTGGGAAAGGCTGTGTGTCCCCAGCCTGTTTCTTGTCCCTGTAACCTTTCTCCCATTGGCTCTGCTTTGCTGGCAGCGTGAGACTGAGCATGGGGTCACACAGAGCCGGACTCATTCCTGGCGCTGCCCCTGGAAAGCCACAACTCTCTAAATGAGTTCCAGCCTCTCTCTGAGCCCCAGTTCCCTCATCTGTAAAATGGGCACCATCACTGCTCTCTTGGAGGTTTTCCTGGAGGGTCGAAAGAGATGGCAGTGAAGGCGCATGGGTTTGCACGCAGACTGGCGTATTGAGCATGCTGGGAAGACAGCCCTCTTCCCCGTCCGCTCCTCTGTGGCTTCTCCCTTTGTTCATGCCTCATTATTCCAGGTCCCTACGACCACTAATCTTTCCCCAGGGACAGAACGGTCAGCCGCTGCTTGCTTTGACCTAGAAAAGTTCTCCTTCACCTTCCTCTGGGTCTTTACTTTCTTTCTGATTTCTCTCTCTGTCTCTCTCTCTCATGGTTTGTTAATTTCCCAACAATCTATCCAACGCTGGCTGCACCCTTCTTTTCTTGGTGTATTGGTGAATTCATCGCTTCTAGTTACCTAGGGAATTTTTCCTTCTGTTTCAGCACCCCCCCCACCAACACACACACACACACACACACACACACACACACACACACACACACACAATAATGCCTGTCACCATGGGGCACTTGGACTTACTTCCCGAGACCAATAGGCGGTCATCCGCGGGAGAAGGGACAGGGACAGGGCTTCTCACAAAAGCAAGACGTTTGCTGTGCTCGGAGGACTCCTTGCACACGGCGAAGCTGATGTTGTCAGCCGTCGGGCTCTGCCCCACTCCCCCAGGGTAGAAGACACAGTGCCATTCCTGGGAGGGCATTGCTTCTTATCTATTACTTCATTCATATATAAATAAGACATGTTTGCACTTCCAAGGTGCGTCCCTGCCCCAAGGAAGATGGATGCTGATGTGCAGTAGATGCCATCCACTCCCTTGCAGAGCAGCTGGGGAGGGCGAGACACAGGCACGCAGAGATGGAGCTGCTTTAGGGCTGGAAAGGAGGGAGGGGGTCAGCAAAGGCTTCTGGGACGGCAGGTGCAAGCTGGGACATGAAGCCACCCCACAGGGAGGAGGGGGGCAAATATGGCAGCACAGGTCATGCCAGGGGGCAGGGTGGTGCACTGTGTGGCTATGGAGCAGTGTGACTATGGCAGCAGGGCAGGACGTATTCACAGAGGGATGTGAGAGGGACAGAGCAGGTGTCCAAAAGTTATAGGGAGAGCCCAGGAAAGACCATTTGAGGCCGCTCTGGGGAAGAGCTGGAAAGCCAGGTTAAGGTTCCCATCTTGGCAAAAATGTCCCTAAATATCCCCACGTCATTTTGCCCCTTCTGGATTCAGGGGCCTGGGAAAGTTCTGGTGCAGATGTTTCTTTGATAAGAATCTGCAGATAGTCACTCCAGCAAGCCATTACCGTCAGCAAAGCAACGCAGGAACAGAAAACCAAACACAGCATGTTCTCACTCATAAGGGAGCTGAACAAGGCAAGCATATGGACACAGGGAGGGGAACAGCACACTGGGGCCTGTCATGGGTGCGGAGAGGGAGAGCATCAGGAAAAACAGCTAAGGCATGCTGGGCTTAATACTTAGGTGACGGGTCGATGGGTGCAGCAAACCACCATGGCACATGTGTCCTATGTAACAAAGCTATACATCCTGCACGTGTACCCCAGAACCTAAAATCTAAAAAAAAAAAAGAAACAATTTTTAAAAAAGAAAATCACTCCAGGGATTCAAGCCTCAATGACCCCACCTGCAAAATGAGAACACTAATAACAATAATAAGTATAAATGTGAGTTCTCCAGAGAAATAGAATATATCTAAATACGGGCCGGGCGCGGTGGCTCATGTCTGTAATCTCAGCATTTTTGGGAGGCTGAGGTGGGCGGATCACGAGGTCAGATCACAACCATCCTGGTTAATATGGTGAAACCCTGTCTCTACCAAAAATACAGAAAAAATTTAGCCATACATGGTGGTAGGCCCCTGTAGTCCCAGCTACTAGGAAGGCTGAGGCAGGAGAATCGCTTGAACCTGAGAAGTGGAGGTTGCAGTGAGCTGAGATCACGCCACTGCACTCCAGCCTGGGTGACAGAGCGAGACTCTGCTTCAAAAAAAAAAAAAATCTATCTATCTATCTATCTATCTATGAAGAGATTTATTATAAAGAATTGACTCGTGACTATGGAGGCTGGGAAGTCTCAGATCTGCAGCTGGTAAGCTGGAGACAGGAGAGTCAATGGTATAGCTCCAAACCAAGTCCACGTTCAAAAGCAGGAGAAGACTGACGTCCCAACGGGAAGACAGTGAGGAAGAGAGAAATGATTCTTCCTTACTCAGTCTATTATTCTATTCAAGCCTCCGATGGATTGGATGAAGCCCACCCAGGGGAAGGCAACCTGCTTTACTCAGTCAACCAATTCGCATGTTAATCTCACCCAGAAGTGCCCTCACAGACTCACTGAGAGATAATGTTTTACCAAATATCTGGGCACTCTGTGGCCCCGTCAAGTTGACACGTAAAATAACCGTAGCATCATAAGTGCCAAGAGAATCACACAGGACCAGGGAGATGAGCATTGTATTCCCAGGACTCAGATGCTGAAAGGTTCTGCCATTTGTGCACCATGGAGGCTTGGACAGGTCACAGAGGCCAAAGATTGGCAAACAATGGCCCTCAGGCCAAATCTTGCCCAGATCCTGTTTTCGTAAATAAAGTTTTATTGAGTCACGGCTGTACTCATTCATCTACATGTTGGCTGTGACTGCTTTCATCCTGAAACAACAGAGTTGAAAAGTTGCAAGTGAGCCCACACGGGCTGCAAAGCCTGAAATATTTACTATCCGGTTCTTTACAGAAAAAGTTTGCCCATTCCTGACTTAGACACGTGCCATGGTGGTTTGCTGCGCCTATCAGCCCACCACCCAAGCATTAATCCCAGCATGCATTAGCTATGCCTCCGTTTTCTCATGAGGAAAATGGATAGAGCCATAATACCTTCCTAGTGGTCATCGGAAGAACCAGTAGGGCTGGTGAAGAACCTGGCATGTGGTGTATGCTCAATAACTGGTAAAGGTTGTGGTGGGGTTGTGACTGTGTTTTTGGGTGCTAGGGTGACTACTAGTCACAGGGATCAGATGAAACAATTTGAAGGCTGAGGTCTGCCTCCAGCTCTCTGAGAATGGACCCTGCCAAGGAGGGTGAGGTGACCAGCCCCAGGCCCGGCTGGGATCCTTTCCAATACATAAGAGCCATTCCTGGGCATCAGACATAAAAGCCTGACCGGGGAGTCGGGCCAAGCGTCTATAATCGCCTGTAATTTGGACTCAGCCTCTTGAGGCAAAAGGATTTTGTCAAAGGCTTTTCACGGTCCAGTGCCCCTATAACCCAAGGTCACATGGATCGAGTCCTCTCTGACACATATTTATTATCAGGTGGAAATGGCACTTGGGTTTCTCCCAAGCTGTGTGCAGACGCTGTCTCGGGCCACTGCCGAGCTCCCCAGCCGGCAGCCTTGGCAGAAATGTCGCTGAGCGAGGAGCTGGCAGTGGGGAGGGGTTGTAAGTCAATGGCAACGTCCCGGGAAAGCGTAGGCAGGGGCTGTCCCACTTGGCAGCTGTGCAATTTACCTTCAGGCCAGGATTTAACCCGTGCCTCAGTTTCCCCATCTGTATAACATAGATGATAAATACCTATCAAATGTTTCATACCACGCCTGGCCCATGGTAAGCTCCTGCTAGCTTGCCGTTGTGACACTCTATGTTTTATTAACGACTTGCTCCTCACATCTGGACCCACAAGTGAAGCCACAGCACAGTGGGTAAGAGATTGGGCTCGGGAACCAGCCAGAACTCAGTTCCAATGCCTGACCTGACGCTTAGTAACTGTGTGACCTTGAGCAATCTACCCAACCCGAGACTCGGTCTCAACTGCAGAACAAGTTAATAGCAGCCTCACCCCCACTAGGAGGCGGAGAGCATTAAACAAAGCACAGGCTTCAAAGTGGCCACCACACAGTGGGGACTCCAGAACTGTCTCTTTCCCAGGTCAGAGGAAACCATGTTGAGTATAATTCCAAAAGGAATCAAAGAGACCAGAATGGGCAAAAACCACAGACACAAGAATGTGTCCAGAAGGCACTAGTTTTCCCTAAGAAAGAGAGATACGTTCTTGCACTTTCTCTGAGGGGGCTGCTCTGAGTCATGGTACGTCCATGTCTCAGGGGAACCCAGATGCTACTGCAGGGCGCTGAGCTTGATGGATCTGAGTTCTAATCCTGTCTGGGAGAAACGAAGCAAATGGCTTCACTTTCTGAGACTCTGCTTCCCCGTTCACTTGTTTATTCCTCATTTTACCCAGAGTTTTCTTTTTCATTATTATTATACTTAAGTTCTGGGGTGCATGTGCAGATCATGCAGGATTGTTACATAGGTATACACGTGCCATGGCGGTTTGCTGCGTCCATCCCCCACCCTGGTCATTTACATTAGGTATTTCTCCTAATATTAGTCCTCCCCAATCCCCCCACCCCCTGCTATCCCTCCCCTAGCTCTCCCAACCTCCAACAGGCCCCAGTGCATGATGTTCCCCTCCCTGTGTCCATGTGTTCTCAGTGTTCAACACCCACCTATGAGTGAGAACACGCAGTGCTTGGTTTTCCGTTCTTGTGTTAGCTTGCTGAGAATGATGGTTTCCAGCTTCATCCATGCTCCTGCAAAGGACACGAACTCATCCTTTTTTATGGCTGCATAGTATTCCATGGTGTATATATGCCACATTTTCTGAACAGACACTTTTCAAATAAGACATTTATGTAGGCAACAAACATATGAAAACATGCTCCTCATCACTGGCCATTAGAGAAATGCAAATCAAAACCACATGGAGATACCATCTCACACCAGTTAGAATGGCGATCATTAAAAACTCAGTGCTTTCTTGAAGGCCTCCTGTGTACCAGGAATCGCCCTAGCTACAGGAAATGTAGGAGGGAACAAGACGGACAAAGTCTCTGCCCTCTTAACGCGTGAGTCAGACAACAAATAAGTAAATGAATAAATACTGATGATAATATGACAGTGTTAAGGAAAGAAAAAGCAGAGTATCGGGAAAGAAAGGGGAAAACGTGCTGCATTAGAGTCCGTGGTCAGGGGAGCTCTCTTTGCAGAAGTAGCAATTGAGAAAAACAGGGATAATAATGGCACTGACTTCAGGACATTGTCAGACTTTAACAGGTAAGTAGATAAAACCCTTACCACATTGCCTAGCACATACTGGGCACTACACGCATGTATGGGTTGGTTAAAAGATGGATGGGTCATGGATAGATGGATGGATGATGGATGAATAGAGGAATGATGGATGAATGGATGGATCTGTTGATGGGTAGATGGTAGATGAATGGATGGTTGAGTGGATGGGTGGATGGATGGATGGACAGGTGGATGGATACGTGGATTGGTGGGTGATAGACAGATGAGTGAATGGGTGGATAGAGGCATAAATAGATGGCATATCTGTCAGAGACCCAGTGGGAAATAAATGGTCTCCTCAAATGGTTTCACTGCAAAGATGTTAATGAAAGAACTATGTACAGAGGTATGGACAGAATTTAGGGACCTGACGGGAGATGCTCAGACACACACGCACCAGCAACGGAATAACACGCTAGCACTCCTGATCTGGAAGGAAAGGCAGTGGGAGAAACGTTCCTGGAACCTGCACCGGGATCTTATAGGAGTTATGACCGCAGGTGGCAAATCCCAGCCACGACTGAAACAAGGGCCCAGAATGGAGGAAGGCGGGCAACAGAAACCATAGGCTCACTCTCCTCCACACCTCATCTCCTCTTGGTGACTTCCACTGACCCAGCTCACCTGGAAACCATGAGGGAGGGACCCTGGGTCACGCAGCCCACAGAGGAGGGCCTCTTGTATTCTAGTGAAATACAGCAGGGCAAAGAGGAGTAGAGAGATCTAGACAACAGAAGGAAAATAATCAGAAAACGAGTAGATGAATAAATGAGCAAATTAGTCTGGAGGCTGCTAAATCAGCAGAGAGGGCTCTGTGACAAGCGGCTGTCCCATCCCAGGTCACAGGCCTCCTCCTAAATTTCTGATGAGTCAAAAAAAAAGAGAGCATAATTTCAATTTCAAAAGTAGCTAAGTATTAATAACTGATCATAATGAATGTCTGTTTCTCCGTTATTTAACCGTCCGATGCGAGTCAGGGGCTGTTCTGTCAGAGACAACCCAAGGAACCATCCCCTTCCTGGCTACAGACTCCACCTTCTTTCATCTAGGAGATGCATCCTGGCTTTTAATTTGCCTCAACCTGGAAGTGATCCGTCACTTCCTCTCACATTTCACCAGCCAGAAGTAGCCACATGACCCTGCCTAGAAGCAAGAAGACTGGGCTGGAAAATGCAATTTCTTTTTTGTGCCCAAGAAGTAGAATCCAGTTTGGAGAAAGTGGCTACCCTCCCTGCCCCTTGTTTTGTCAGGACTCCCAGCTGCCTGATACAAAGAAAGAAAATCCAGTCTGCCCTGACCTCAGATGATAAGATTTAGGAAAGTGGATAAAAGCCTACATTTTGGAGTCACAACGACCTGGGCTTGAATCCAGTTCAGCTCCTTGCCAGTTAACTGAAACTAGACAAGTCATTCCAATTAGTTTCAGTGTCTCTAAAGTGGAAAATAATCAAGGCATTGACAATCGTCTAGCGCAGCGCGTGGCACAGAATATGTACGCAAAGTTTTATTGAGTGAGTTTCCAAACGGACTCAGAAGGATTGCAGATGGTGAGGCAGGTGAAGTGCCTAACGCTGGAGAGCACATCCCGTGTTCTCCACCAACGTGAGTGTCATCCCATAAGCCATTGTTTCCCTGGGTCCAGGGTCTTCCTGCTTGCAGGGAGAAGCTGAAAACAGCCCTGGAAGGGAGGGGGCAGCTTGCCGAGACCACATTTTATGATGCAAAAATAAGGATGAGGGCTATTTCCCTGATTTGTGAATTTCTTTATGTGCAACATCTTATATAGGTATAAAACTGACATTGCATTTAGTTATTCATTTCTCGAATGGCCTTTAGTGTGAAGAATATCGCTGTGTGGAAGTCTGGGAAAAGCAGATTCCACTTGCTGCTGTGGATGGCGATCCCAGCACGGGTGCCTCCAGGACACAACCCCCCTGGCCAATCCTGCTGCCAGGTGAGTCCTTCTGACCACAGGCGTGGCTAGGGGTGTCGTGTCCTGGAGGCACCTGTGCTGGGATCCCCACCCCCAGATAAAGACACTCCAGGGTGGGCTAGAGCCTGTGGTCTAGTGGAAAGCAAGGACTATGGGTTCTAACCCATGCCCCCATTCCTCAGCTGTGTGGTCTTAGACATGTTGCTTAACCTCTCTGTGCCTCAGTGTTCATTGTGAGAATTACCTTGAGCTTGTACATACCAGGACTCTAATATGGGGCCTGGAAGATAGGAAGTGTTCAAAAGAAAATGTGTTTATTAGAGAACAGTGAGTCCTTTTAGTTGAATATTCATTCAACAGACCTGAGGTGAACACCCACAGGGCGCTGCTTACCAGGGTGAAGAAGACAGACGTGATCCCTGAGTACACAATCTGGACACAGGGATGGACATGTGAGGAACAATTCCTCCGATGCATCTTTAACTGCAACTCCAAGGAAAAGTCAAGTGTGATTTGGCTAGTGTCCTGACAGGCCCCAGAGTCAAAGGCTCATTGTCAGAGCCAGCAGGGACATTTCAGGAGGCAGTGTCCCTGGCCAGTGTAAGCTTGTGACTTAAGAACAGAGACCCCAGGCATCAAGGCCACAGAGTCACAAGCTGGGAGCTGCATGGCCAGGCAGCAGAGGTGAGATGGAAAGGACTGAACAGTGGCTTAGCACACCAGCTGGGAACCAACCCCTGCTTTCTCCATTCAATAGGCTCCCACCCAGCTGAGGCCCTGCGATGGCCTCGGTCTCCATCTCTCCAAATGCAGTGACTCTCAAGGGAGCTTCGGGACTCCAGGATATAGGAGAAGATGTTCTAGGCACATCTGTGCCCTGCAGGCCAGAGAGGGGAGGAGGCAAATTAGAGAGCCTGAGTTGGGAGTCAAAGACCAGAGCTCGAGTCCCAGATTCCCGGTTTGCTATGCAATCTTTGAGAAGCAGTTTCTCTGGGTGCTCAGTTTCCCTATCCATACGGTGGAAATAACCATTGTGGGGGTGGCTGAAACAAGCCATCTGAACGGACCCTTTGTCAAAGGCAGCTGAGCATCTCATTAAGAGGCAGAACCAGGCTCGAGAGTGGGCTGGGCCGGATTCTAAACCCAGGGCCACTAGTTACCCACCATATGACACTGGGTAAATCAACAGTACCTAACCTCTCTGGGCCTCAGCTTCTCCATCTGTAAAAATGGAAGAATGGAAGCAATACCTGCATCTTTGATCTGCTGGGAGATTTAAAAGAAACCCTAGGTCAAAAACACATAGCACAGTGCCTGGCAGGGATCCAGGGCTCTGTGAGTGGTAACTAATACAGAACCAAGAGTCAACAAATAGTTTTTTGAGCACCTACTAAGTACTGGTCATCTTTACAGGCACTTAAGCCAGAGCAGGAGACAAAACAACTCCCAAAGAGCTTATAATCAAATGAGAGAGGTCAACACAGACAAGGCAGAAAAAAATATATAGTAAGGCAAATGAAAGTAAGTGCTTTGGGGAAAAATAAAACAGGTGAAAGGGAATCTTGGTTGGAATCTTGGCGGAGTGGCCAGGAAAGGCCTCTATGAGAAAGTGACATTATTTTTTTTTCAGACTGAGTCTCACTCTGTCCACCAGGCCGTAGTGCAGTGGCACGATCTCGGCTCACTTCAACCTCCGCCTCCTGGGTTCAAGTGATTCTCCCGACTCAGCCTCCCCAGTAGCTGAGACTACAGGTGCCCACCACCACATCTGGCTAATTTGTTGTATTTTTGGTAGAGACGAGGTTTCACTGTGTTAGCCAAGCTCAAACTCCTGACTTTGTGATCCACCCGCCTTGGCCTCCCAAAGTGCTGGGATTACAGGTGTGAGCCACCGCACCCCACGGAGAAGGTGACATTTAACTAAAGAGCTGAAAGTAGTGAGCAAGCAAGGCATGAAACCACCCGGGGTAAGAGCAGTCCAGGCAGAGGTACGGCCAGTACAAAGGCCCTGGGGTACATTTCAGGGGCCAGGAAGCAGGGAAGAAGCAAGAGATGGGACCAGGGAGGTGACGGGGCAGGCCGGGCTTGGCGGGCCATCACAAAGGCTTCAGCCTTTATTCTGAGTGAGGTGGGAGCCATGGAAGGATTTTGAGCATGGCAGTAGTATGAGTTGATATATTCTGAAAAGAACTCTTCTGTTGACATGTTGAGTACAGGCTAAGGGTGCAAGGCTGGACACAGGGACACCATGAGGCCGTGATCTAGCAAGAGGTGACAGTGGTTAACAGTTGTCGGGTAACTGTTATCATTTCCGGGATTCCCAAGCCATTGTGCTCATGTCAGCACACACCTGGCTCACAGTAGGCACTTCTTCCCAATAGATGGGAGCCTGATGGCTAATTCTGCTGAAGTAGCTGACCTCCACCCCTTCCCCGGACAGAGTCGCATCTCCCATCCCCCCCCACCCCGAGACATTTTTCAGCCGCCTCCTTCACTGCAGCCCAGCCAAGCTGAGGCGTCAGCACCTTTAATCATCCTTGAAGCCGATCTTCCACTTCCCCTTAATCATGGAAGCCAGCTTGCCCTGGCCCCATTCCAACTTGTCCACATCTGTCTGAGACTGAGGGACTCAGAGTGAACTCCAAATGCTCTCCAGATAACCACAGAATTGTCCCAGCTTGAAGGAGCCTCAGAGAGCCCCATGTTTGATACCATTTCAGATACAAATGAGGAATGGTGTGGGCAAGTGAGCACCTGGCTCACTGGTTAATTGCTTGTTGACCAGTTGCAGAGCTGCCATTGGTCCCAACTTGGCATTGTCCAGCTCCAACTGGAATGTCTCCCACATTTTGAATAGTTTTTTTGCCTTCTGCAGTGGAAGCCCTCAGCTCTCTGTTACACAAGCCAATGACCCTTCCTCAGCAACCCGGATACCTGCTAGGTTGTAACCACATTGGGTGGTGACATGGGGTCCACTATGATCCCCTGATTTGCTGACATCAGCTGGCTGTTGTCTTAGTTCAGATCAGCGGCCAGAATTGTCTTAGTTCAGATCTACCATGCAGGAAGAAGGAACACCGAGGAAGCAAGATGGAATCCAGGGAACTCTAGCAGGAGCTGGCATTGGAATGTGGGAGAGAGCTTTGGGACCTGCCCTGCACTTTTTGTTACTTCCTGGGGCTGGCACTGCGTGACACTTGTCTGTCCAGAAAGCCAGAACTCTGTTCCCTGCATCCCTCACTAACATGATGTCAACTTTGCCTAGATAACAGGCAAAACCGGGACTCCTGGTGTACTTCCAATTGACATTTCTCTTACTGGAGGTGAGGTTGAGCAACTTTTCACTTATTTCGGAAACATTTTCTTCTTAGTTTGTACTACTGTTTTATAAAGTAAAAAAGATAGACCTCCTTCTATAATACAAATTTTAAGTGTTTTCCTGGGTTTGTCTTTTTTATTTCACATAGATTTTGCAATGCAGGTCTTTTAATTTAGTTGGATTTATAAACATCTGCTTCCGATATTCCTGGATTATCTTTTCATGCCATCATTCATTCATTCATTCATTCATTTAAAAATATGTAAGGTACACCCCTCGTTTTCAGGACTACTGAACTAAACAAGACAGACAAGGCCCTGCTCTCAGGGAGCTCAGGATCTAGTAGGGAAGACAAAGAGGAGCAAGTAAACTCATATTTACATAAGACACTTTCAGAGAGTGGCAAACGCAATGAAGAAAACAGTAAAAGGTGACACGAAGGAAGGTCATGGTGGAGAGAGGACCTGGACCCTGTTATATTCGTTATCTATTGCCACATAACAAACGCCTTAAATTTAGCAGTTTGAAAACAACACACATTTATCGTGCAGTGGTTTCTACGGGTTAAGCACCTGGCTATGACTCGCTGGTGTCTCTACTCAAGGCTGCATGAAGATGCTGGCGGGGCTGTACTTTCATCCCAAGGCTCAGCTGGGGAGCAATCTGCCGCCAAGTTCATTCAGGTTATTGATAGAATGCGTTTCCTTGTGGCTGATTGAGGGCCCAAGCCTTTTGCTGGATGTCAGCTGGGGCCTTCCCTCCGGTCTCAGAGGCTACCTGCTGTTCCTTGCTCTGTCAAGCCAGCAAGAAGTGTTGCTTCCCAGGTCCCTCTTCTAATGGATTTTACCTGATGAATTCAGGTCCACTCAGAATACCTCCACCTTGGCTACACAGCGTAACCTAACCACAAGAGTGACGTCCCTCTACCTCTGCCATATTGATTGGTTGGGAGCAAGTCAGTCACTGATTCCATCCCTACTTAAAGGGAGGAATGGCAAAGCATGCATGCTAGGAAGAGGAGAATTACTGTGGGCACTCTAGACTCTGTCCGCCACATAGATGGTGGCAAAGAAGGTCTTTCTGAAGCCATGACAAGCTGAAACTGAACAATCTGAAGGAGACAGCTATGCAAAGACATAGGGAAATGGATTCCTGGCAAGAGGGCACAGCAAGTGCAAAGATCCTGAGGTTTATGAGTTTGCAGAAAATTGAGAAGTTGGATACTACTGAAGTACGTTGGGGAGGGAGGCGGCAGGAGGACATGATGAATGCAATACAATTACGTAAAATCAAATTAAAGTAGAGAGAATTACAGACAGGACTGTCGAGCTAGAAACCAGAAGCCCAGATCTCAAGTCCCAGATACGCAAGCCTGACCTGCAAAGCCCCTAAGTTGCAGAGTAAATCTAGGCTGCTCTCCTCCTTAACCTGATCTTCCTCCTCTATGGACTGAAGGAGACTGAGGCTAATGACCCTGCAGACCTTTCTAGCTTGAGCAACCCCAGAGTCTCTGATTAACTAAATGACAACTCCAGCTAATTAGCCAATAGTGCCAAATTAATTAAGGCCTGGGAAACTGATTATGTCGACCCCGGGCTTTCTCATGCTTCTTGGATATTATTGGAGGGAAAGCGGGGACTATGTGACAACAAAGAATACAAGAAACACCCAGGGGAAGAGAGGCGGGAGCCTTCAATCCCCTGGAATCAATGCACAGTATTCCTGACTCTCGCTGGAATACCGTGGGTCTGCACAAATCATTAAGCCCCACTCTGTTAGCAGGATACTCAGTCCAAGGTCCAGCTTTCCTCTCTGGAAATCCACATGGGGTTGGTTTGGCCCCATGAAGCATGGGGATTAGATTTCTCTCTCCTCCTTGTCATGGAAAAGCAGAAATGTGGTGGCGATTGGGAGTTTGGGGTTTGTTGGGGATTTATTCTTTTTTGTTTGTTTGTATTTTGGGTCAGTTTCAGAAAAGTCATTGACTTTCAGCAGACCTGAAGTGAAGGCTCTGGATGGAAGAACAGGGCGGGCCCCAGTCAACGTGGGAATTCATCCAAATTTCTTTGCATCTCTTTCAGGGAGAAAATAAGGTATACCCTGTTGAGACAGGGACAAGAGGGAGGGACTTTTCATTACCACACCGTTGGTCCTATTGTGTGGTCACCTTGAAGGTTCACAGTTCAAAAGGAGCCTGAGTGAATGGGAGGTGCTGAGAGAGAATGCCAAGAATCAAGTTAAGAAGAGAGAGTTGTGCGTTGGGCTGGGGTGCTGTCCAGCCACAGGGCTGATGCTCCCAACAGCCCTTCACTGCAGCAGATGGGGTGTTGGCTACAAAAAGAGTTCTTGTGTGTGCCTGGGAGCAGTGGCTCATGCCTGTAATCCCAGCACTTTGGGAGGCTGAGGCAGGCAGATCACAAGGTCAGGAGATTGAGACCACCCTGGCAAACACAGTGAAACCCCGTCTCTACTGATAACAGAAAAAATAAGCCAGGCATGGTGGCGCATGCCTGTAATCCCAGCTACTCGGGAGGCTGAGGCAGAAGAATCGCTTAAACCTGGGAGGCAGAGGTTGCGGTGAGCCAAAATTGTGCCACTGCACTGTAGCCTGGGCAACAGAGCGAGCCTCCGTCTCCAAACAAATAAACAAAAAAAGAGTTCCTGTGTGTGATGACAACTGATATTGGTTTTGGAAATAGATTTATTTATTTATTTATTTATTTCATAAAACTGATGCTTTCCAATTGTATAAGGAAACAGAAAGGAGGTGGCATGAAGATAGGGATGTCTGTTCCCATCTGAGTATTTAATATGATTAAGTTTGTACTAGCCAGTATAATTAGGCAAGAAAAACATTTAAAAGCATAAAGATGAAAGGAAAGCCGTCCCTTAGTGCCTCTGGTCTAGCTGGTTCTCCTAGACTATAGCCCCTTGAGTGGGGGAAGTGTATTGTCCCACAAGTACCTCCAGGTTCTCTGCTAAGGAGAAAAGATACTCCTACTGGGAAAAACATGTGCACTGGAGGACTCTCTTGGGAGGATCATCAGTCCCCCTGCTCTGTGCATATCCAATTGGTTGGAACCATTTATAGCATAGGCAAGACCTGGCGTTCCCACCTTCCCACACCTCCAGGCCTAATACTATGTCCTATAAGTGATGGGCTCTGCAATTTTGCCTGTGTCTACTTCCCATAGTCTTAGAGCTCCAAGGGAAGGAGAAAATAGGCAGAGTGTGCTTTCACAGAGTAAAATTCACAGGAAAAAGTGCCAGGAGGAGACTTGGGAAGGGCTGGGGGAGTGTGTCACCAGGATTTGGTTTTCAATCATGCTCTGGGCAAGCTGGTACCACTTTTTTCAAGTACTTAGAAGGCAAGTGGCATCTGGATGCCCAAATAGGGGATAATTTTCTCCTCACTGTTTTTGTCTCTGCTGACAATCTCCTAATTAGAATCGGGGCCATTCAATTAGACAGAGCCAGAGTGTCCAGTGGCAGAATACTCCTCCCAGGCATGCTCGAATAGCCTGAGGATTTATCCTTCCTTGTTTTCAAAACTGAGAAAAACTGAGGCCCTGGGAGTTGAAGTGACCTCCCCAGAGTCCCAGGGTAACTCAGTGGCAGAGAAAGAATAAGTATGCAGACTTCCCCACATCTGGCCTTAGTTCTTCCCTCTCCAGCTTCATTTCCTACCACTCTTTCCCAAGGACTTTGTTCAGTACCAGTGTTGAACCATGTATGCCTCACACCCTATAATTCCTCATCTTCATGCTGTTACCCATGATATTTCTTCTCTCTGGAAGTTATTTTTCCTTTCTGGCAAGTTCCAACTTGTATTTGTAGACCTAGTTCAGATGTTCTCTGGCTGTCAAGATCTCAGAGTGAAATAACTCCTCCCCTGTTATTGCACTGGATTTATGCCATTTATATTTATTGTTGTAATCTCCTAGTGTGTCTCCCCAACTACACTGGCATAATTGCAGACAGTAGCCATGTCCTATTCAGCAATGCTTCCCAAGAGAGTCACACAGGTAAATATTTGCAAAATGCTTCCCAAGAGAGTCACACAGGTAAATATTTGCAAAATGAATGAATGAATAAATAAATGGATTAGATCTGTAAATACTCTTGTAACTGCTTGCTAAAATGGCAACCATCATATTAAGCTGTCTCATTTAGCATCAGGCACAGACACAGAGACACTTGGGTGCCTGATGTCTGATGTCTAATCACAGTGGTGCTCAGCTGAAGGATCCCAGATGACAATGCTCTTTATTCTGTTCCAGTGCCATGCAATCCCCGATTAAGCAGAGGGAAAAGGCCTGCCCCACTCTCCTGTTTCCAGGAAAGTGATGTGCCCTCTCTTCCTTGGGTTGTCACCAGAAACATGATAAATTAGATCACTTTTCAATGATACCTTTTATAATTCAAATATTAATTATAAATATTTCTCCTAATTTTCTAATGAAATGTCCTTGTCTCAAAGTCTATCAACCTTAGAATCAGGAGATTTAGATGATAAATGGCCAAGAATCTCTAGAAATTGCTTTGATAATTCAAGGTGGCTTCCTAGATCTTGGCCTTATGCCAGGACACCATGGCACTTGTCTTCACAGTCAGTGACTTGCCATATGACCTTGGACACATCAGTTACCTCTTCTGAGCCTCCATCTCTCCACCTGTAACAGGGAAATAAATATATTGTCTACCTTAAAGGGCTGCTATGGAGAGCTCCATGCAGGGTCAGGCGTGAACGAAATGATAGCAGTTATTGCTCCTGTTACAGCAGCTGCAGCCTGACTGCCTAGATTTCACTCCTGGTCTTACTTCTTCAGCATCTTGGTGACCTTAGACAAGTAACCTGATGTTTCAGAGTTTACTATCTCAGTTGTGAAAGGGAGTAATGTTAATTTCCACCTCACAGGATTGTTGTAAAGACTAGATGAGATATTATAGATATTATATGTAAACTAGTACCTAGAGTAGTGGCAGACTCATAGGGAGTGCTCAGTAAACCATAGCTCTTATAAGAGTTGGAAAATTGACTATTTGTTGGAGACTCAGCATTAAAATTCTAAAATATTAGAATTAAAAGAAGTCATGGTAGGACACTTTTCCCATTTCTCAGCTGAGTAAACTGAGGCCTAGAGCGGTTAGGTCATTTGCTGGAGGACAAAAGTAAAGGCTTCCTGGCCCCCAGCCTCCCCCTTTGAACCCATGATGGGAGGTGGCTAGAGGTAGAGTTGACAAATATCTCAGTAGAGCTTCTGGGATCTTTCTCTCATACCTGGAGCCATGGCTGTCATCTGGGAAGGAGCCACTCCTTCCTTCCATGTCATCATTGTCTTTCCTCATCCACAGAATCCCAGGGCCCCAGGAATGAGGAATGGATGGAGATCTTGGAGGAGCATTTCCAGCCGCTTTGAGGGTGCTTTTGCCTCTAGAAGGAAATTCAAGAAACAAGCAAGAACAGAGTGCATTCCACAAGTTAAATGCACTATTGGAAATCTTTGAGAGGCCGCTTGACTGTGAGCCAGGCAGGGCCCTTGCCCTCCTGGAAAGGGCATTCTACTTGGGAGCTGGCAACAAGCAAACCAGCATTAAGAGCATGATGAACTAGACAGAACTGAGTAGCGAGCCCTTTTGATGAGGAGACCAGAGAAAGCCCTGCCATTGACCTTTACACACACGGCCTTAGGACCCCATTCAATCCCCAAATAGATTTTTTTCCCAGGAGTCCTTTGGGTTCATATGCAAATTAACTCCTGGTGTCTTGCCCAGATATCCAAGAATTCCCAAGGTAAGCTTGTAGACCAGGTCTCCGGCTTCCTTGGAAAATGCTTCATTTCTTCTTACCTCTCCATGAGTTGCAACAGTGAGGAGCTTAGGCTGATTCCAAACTCGATATGTCCGCTGTCGAATTGGGAATCCTCCACTCATCTCTGCAGTGTGACTTTGGACAACTTACTTAACCTCTTTGAACTTCAGCTTCCTTGTCACTAATACAAGGTGGTTACAACAATAAAATCTATCTGTCAGGTTGTTAGCATACTTGATCAGATTATATATTAAAAAAGTACATAGCCATGGCTCAGAAATGTTAACCATTATTGTTTCTTTTTCTTTATCCTTTCACCTCCGTCTCTGTCCGCTCCTCTATACCCTCCTTCTCCTCTCTTCATTCCACCCTCCCATCTTATACTTCGTTCTCTGCTACCTACTTCTTTTTTTTTTTTTTTTGAGACAGAGTCTCATCACTCTGTCACCAGGCGCCAAGCTGGAGTGCAGTGGCACAATCTTGACCCACTGCAACCTCCGCGTCCCGGGTTCAAGCAATTCTCCTGCCTCAGCCTCCCGAGTAGCTGGGACTACAGGCATGCGCCACCACGCCCAGCTCATTTTTGTATTTTTAGTAGAGACGGGCTTTCACCATGTTGGCCAGGATGGTCTCGATCTCTTGACCTCGTGATCTGCCCACCTCGGCCTCCCAAAGTGCTGGGATTACAGGCTTGAGCCACCGTGCCCGGCCTCTCTGCTACTTACTTCTCACCCCCCTCCTTCTTCTTCCCCTCCTCCTGGCAAATATCCAGATAGATTTTATCCTACCAGGGCCAAGAACGCAAATGCCCTCAAACCATCTCCCAGTGGCCAAAGCAAGAACATGTTCTGCCCAGATGAGCAAAACCAGAAAGTTTGTCTGAGTGACACTGTGGATCAGCCTCCTGCTGGTAGGTTCACAGAGCGCTCTTCACTCCTTTTTCTGGGCACCGAGGTTATGGCTGAATCTGCCTTCCCACAGCCCATACACGCCTCCCTATCTTCCAACAATGGGGAGGACAAAATATATCCTGGCCATATTGTAGAGATGTGGGGTGGGGCTTCCTCGCAAGCTCCTGAAACAAAGGCATACTGTGCCTAACTTATTTTAGCAGTTTTCAGTAATATAATTTTCAGTTCATTTGGTTATCAAAAACATACTTTTTTTTTTCCATTTTCTTCTCACCAGAAAGGCAAAGTAGATCTAGGCTGTTCTGCGGGTGTTAGTGACTTCATATTCTTACATATATACATAGATACATGTATCTATGTATATATAAAACTCCTCACTAATCTCTCCATGCTGTGGAGCATTTGTCACATGCACAGGTCTGTTTGATTTCATTAAACAGAATATTTAAGCATAAAAATTGTTTAATCGCCTTGTGTCATTATGAGATGAATTTCATTTTGCATACATTTGCATATTTCATCAGAATTAAGGCTGCTAATATGCAAATGAGAGACAGGTTGTGGCTGAGGTGTTTATTGTAATAGCTGCAGGCTGTTCCACTTGGACAGCTTTCTAGGTGGTGGGGAAGGAGGGGGGAAGGAGAACTCGGGGTGGCTCAGAGCACTTCAGGAAACCGAAGAGTCTCTGGGGCTTCAGCCGAGGCAGAGCAGACATGGGTGGGCGTGGCGCACCTTGCTGCCCTACAAGACTGGCCAATCAGAGCAGGCTGAGCTGGGGAGGCAGGAGGAAGCCCAGCTGTCTGCCCCAAAGGCTCCTGGGAGCCCATGGGTACCAGGGATGGAGTGAGGGACCCGGGCAAGGCTGGGGGCATGCTGTTTGTCCAGGTCTCCCCCTCAGCATGATCAGATGACATTCTGGAGGCCTCCCCAGCCTTCCCTCTTTTCTCTGTGCTGCTTCTTCCTCTGCTTGCTGTTTTTTTTTCCCTTACCCTTTGTTTCCTCCTTGGCTTTGTTTCAGCCCCTGTTTAGTTCCTTGTTAGCCTTTCCCTCTTCCTCTTCTTTGTTTTTCCTCTGCCTGTTTCCTCCTGTGCATTCCTCCACCCCACGGGCTGGCATGCCTGTCTGTTGGCTTTCCTGCCCTCTGATGCCTGCCTGCTTTGTTTTCTTCCCCACCCTGCCTCCCTCCTGCCTCAGCTTTCAATTTCCTCCTTCCCAGGGCCCCCTTTCCTCCTGCCAGTCGTAGCTCCCTCAGCCTGGAGGGCATCTGCAGCAGCCAGCGATGGCTTGAGGTGAGGACAGACTCAGACGTGCCCCCCACCCACCCCCACCTCTATACAGCCTCCCTGCCCCTCCATCTAAATCCTTGATTAATCCCTGTCCTCATTTGAAGGTCAGAGATTAGATACATATCATTTTCCTCTCCAGGGCCGGAGCTGCTGGTCCCCAGGAGAGCCAGTTCCGAGTTACCCCCCCAGGCACAGATGGAGGAGCAGAGAACTTGGCGTGTAATGAGCCAGCTTAATACAGATGTGGATTTCAAAAGAAAGTAGCAAGGAGCTTCTTGCTCCTCTCCTGGGCAGCCCTCCCACAAGAGGTGAGGATGCTTTGGAAAAGGACAGTTCCCATGGAGCAAAGTTGAAAGGCAGCTTGAGTCAGGCACTGGCCAGAACAAACCAAGGCCCTCCCTTCTCTGGGCCTCAGTTTCTCCCATTTATATCTTGCAATTCTTTGGAGGCTTCAGCGGCAGTTTCAGGCAGGAGGTGACTAGAACAGGGTGGAATGTGTTTATTGAATCGATCACTATTTATTGAACACCTACTATATGCCAGGCAGTGGGTGGGCACTGGCTACAGCCCTGAATCAGAAAGGCAGCTGATATCAACAAGATCATGTCAGAAAGTGATAAATTCCACAGTGCCCCAGTGGACTAAAACTAGATGCACCCCCCTTCTACTTCTCTTTTTTGCTCTTGCTGGTGGCCATGTCTTGGGTCCATTTCCTGAGCCACACCTCCAACGGCCAGAGGCCTCTCCCCTCCAGGATGCCCAAGGGCCGTGCAGAGAATCATTGTTTTTTTCTGACTCTCTGAGTATCTCCCAAGAGCTGTTAGGGCAGCATCTGCCAGGCTAACCACCACCCCCACACGCACACTGCCAGATTAGCTGTTCAGGCCTGCATTTTAGAGCCTGAGCAATTAAAGCAGAATTAATTGGCTGGTAGGCAATCACCTTCCAATCGGAGCAGGGAGGGAGCGGGTGGGCCTGTTTTGCTGAGTCAACAAACTGAACACAGTGCTCATCGACCAGGGGCAGTGGGGAGGGGGTGGCAAGGCAAGCTGGTGGGAATTAGAGACATCCCCCTCCCCTAGCCAAGTGCAACAGCCAGCCGTCGGGATCTGAGCATCTCTGTGGGGAATCCAGCTTCGCTGGTGCAGAACTTTCTGGAATAGAACTTTGACTTTGCCACTTCAAAACATCCAATCCAAGGATGTTTTTCAATTTGATTTAATTTTTCATATCTTTATTCTCTTCCCAATCACCAAAGCAATACATTTTCTATCGATTTTTAAAAATCAAATATTGAAAATATGTATGGCTTAGAAAGCCCCATAAAATTATACATCTGCATATATATTAGCATTTGATAGGAGAAAAATCTGCAAGAGTATACACAAAACTGTGAACAGAAGCTAGCTCTCGTGTATGCATGGAGAGCGGGAATTGAAAGAAGCCTGGTTGTTTGCAGTATATTTAAAGGAAAATTTAACGGGCATCAAGATGTACAGTGGTGTTTGTTGGTGTTGTTCTTGTGGTCTTGGATGATGTTGGTTGGGTTTTTTTTTGTTTTGTTTTTTGTTTGTTTAGTATTATAAAAATCAAGCATGTTCATGGTGAAGGAAAAAAAATACAGACATATGTAAAAGACTGGACTCCAGCCTCCCATTCCCACCGAAAAGTGGTAACCCAATTGTGGGAAGCTCCGGTAGGGAAGAGTATGGCTCTCGGGCTGGAATTCAGGCTCTTTTGCTTGCTGGCTGTGTGACTGTATCCAGGTTACTTGCCTACTCTGGGCCTCCGTTTCTTCATCTGTAAAATGGGGAGGAGACAGAGTACTTTCCTCCATCTCCTAGGAGAATTGTAGTAGAGAACTGTGCACGGTGCCTGGCACACAGTGAGCGCTTCACAAATGGCGGCCATTAATCTTGGTTACTGCCAACCCTTTCTAGCAAGGTACCAGCACATAGGGTTTGGTTTTTTTTTTTGAGATGGAGTCTTGCTCTGTTGCCCAGGCTGGAGTGCAGTGGCATGATCTCAGCTCACTGCAACCTCCACCTCCTGGGCTCAAGCGACTCTCCTGCCTCAGCCTCCTGAGTAGCTGGGATTACAGGCACCCACCACCAAGCTTGGCTAATTTTTGTATTTTTAGTAGAGAGGGGGTTTCACCATCTTGGCCAGGCTGGTCTCGAACTCCTGACCTCATGATCCACCTGCCTCAGCCTCCCAAAGTGCTGGGATTACAGGCGTGATTCAGCGTGCCAGGCCCAGCACACAGGTTTTTAAAAGGATGGATGCATGGCATCAAAACAACCTAGGATGCAAGGGCCATAAATAATCTTCCTCCCTCACTTCCTTGTACACAAGTAAGATACCCAAAATAAGATAGTTTGACTCTCAGGGTACCTAACTTCCCTGCATCTCAAGACACTCAAAAAGAGTTTTCAAAAAATGGTACATGGGCTAGAGATGGTGGCTCATGCCTGCAATCCCAGCACTTTGGGAGACAGAAGCAGGATGACTGCTGGAGGCTGGGAGTTCAAGACCATGCTGGGCAACATGGTGAGATCCCCATCTCTACAAAAAATATTAGAAATTAGCCAGGCATGATACCCATGGTCCCAACTACTCAGGAGGCTGACATGCAAGATTCGCTTGACCCCGTGAGATCTGGGTTACAGTGAACCACGGCTGTGTCACTGCACTCAAGCTTGGATGACGAAGCAAGATCCGGTCTCGAAAAAGAAATAATAATAATAAAATAAAATAACTTTTTGAAGGTAGCATATAGAGCCCAGAACCCAGAATAGAAGAGGAATGAGAGAACAGAGGCTGAGTGACATCAAAGCTGAGATGACAAGGAGACCCCAATTCCTCATGAGCTTGGGTTCACCCCTTTCCCTCATGAGGGCCTCAGTTTCCCCCTCTGAGACATGGAACAAGGACAAATAGCTAATCTACCATGTGTTCACTGATGAAAAAACATTTTAAATTTGCCTCATCTTTTTTCTTGTAATAAACTTGCACGCCAAGGAGTCAGCCTCCGAGGGAGCAAGTGAGGGAGAGAGAGCAGTGATGGGAATGCAGGCCGGCTGCGTTTGGGTGCCGGAGTGATGAACGGGGGCTCGCAGAGCCGTGGACAGAGGACCATGTTGTAGGGCATCAAAGCTCCCTTCTGGAAGCCGGAGGCTGCGTCTAAGGCAAGGAAATGAGTCAGGAAGTCCTGGGCCTGGAGGCAAGTGTTTGTGTAAGAAGCAGGGGAGGGAGCGAGGAGGGGGAGCCTGCACTGATTGCACCGAGGAGGCCCGGAAACCTGAGCACATCCTGCAGGCAGTCAGACGGGGTCACCAAACCCAGACTAAATAGTCTGGCGGGCCTGGCTCAGGGCTGTCTGGAAAACGATCCTGGGATGGAAGGAGTAAGTCAGGGAGGGGGCTGGGAGGAGAGCGTGGTCAGCAGCACAGAGGCCTGTATCAGTGACCACTCCGACGAGGCTGCCTCCCCAAGGAGGGGCTGAACTGTGAATGAGACAGCATTTTTGTTTTGTTTCATCTATTTCACTGTCTACTTCTTGATGAGAGAGGAGGAGGTGGGGGGAGTCTGAAGCTCCTTCAGTCCCATCACCCCCAAGCCCTCTGCTCACCTGTTCGAGGTTCTCAGCTACACACCTTGCTCTGTTCTTCAGGCCTGGAGCCAGGTTCTCACGCTCAAAGGGGTCCCAGGACCGCTGTGTGGCCTTGGGCTGGTTAATTGGCCTCTCTGTGCCTTACCAGCCCACATAAGCCAAGCAGGGATAAGCCTGTGCATCTGTGTTGATTGAGGCCGGAGCCACACTAACACCGATGCGCCTTTGTGGAGAAGGAACAAAGGGGGCCCCTCCAGACAGATGCCGACCCTGGATTCAGATTGGCAAGTCAAGTACCCGGACCAGGTGTAGTTGAACAGTGAACAACATGGCAATCCTGGGCAGAAGAGTGAAATCAGTAAGGCCGACCTAGTATGTCACCAAGCATCTTCTCTGCTGGTCACTGCCTCTTAACCTCACATCAGCATGAGGAGATGGGTGTTTTCTCCCTCTTCTTAGGGATGAGGAAATTGAGGCTCAGAGAAGTCAAGTGACTTGCCCAAGGTCACACAGCTGGTAAATAGCACTGCCAATATTTGAACCCAGGTCTAATCCTAAAGCCTTTCCCAGGACACCCCATTGCCTTATTGCCATGAATGTTAACACCCCCTTTAACACATTAGGCTTCTGTTTAAACACCTTTGCCAAAAAAGTGGCAACAACCCAACTGTCCATCAGTGGATGAATGGTGAAACAGAATGTGGCCTATACATACAATGGAATATTATTGAGCCTTAGAAAGGAGTGGCGTTCAGATACATGCTACAACATGGATGAACCTTGAGGACATAGTGCTAAATGAAATAAGCCAGTCACAAAGACAACTATTGCATGATTTCACTTTGACAACAGTTTTGCTTGAGGGGGCTGAAAGGTAGGGAGCAGTCTTGAGAGGCTTCATGAAGGAGACACTTTGTAAGCCGAATCTCTCAGTATGAGTTTTCTTGTTTATAGCCCAGAGAGGAGAAAGAAAGTCAGGCATCAAGAATAGCCTGTCCAGGCCGGGCGCAGTGGCTCACGCCTGTAATCCCAGCACTTTGGGAGGCCGAGGCAGGCAGATCACGAGGTCAGGAGTTCGAGACCAGCCTGGCCAATATGGTGAAACCCTATCTCTACCAAAAATACAAAAATTAGCTTGGCATGGCAGTGCACGCCTGTACTCCCAGCTCCTCAGGAGGCTGAGGCAGGAGAATCGCTTGAACCTGGGAGGTGAAGGTTGCAGTGAGCCAAAATCATGCCACTGCACTCCAGCATGGATGACAGAGTGAGACTCTGTCTCAAAAAATAAATAAATAAATAAATAACATGTCCAAAGGCCCAGAGGCATGAAAGTACATGGGTTTTAGTGAGCTATCTAAAGTAGTTAAACTCATAGAGACAGAAAGTGGGGTGGTGGATACCGGGGGCTGAGAGGTAAGAGCTGTGGAAGAGAGGAAAGAGAAGCCCCAGCAGCTGATATAATCAGAATGCTCAACCTAGTCTGGGGAGGCCCTGGAAGGCTGCTCTCAGCCTCTTCCTACGATCACGTTGGATAACCAGCTGAAGTCTGATCATGTGAAGGGGGCAGAGAACTTTCCAAGCAGAGGAAACAGCATGTGGAAGGTGGCATGGTGGACCAAGGTGCAAATCCCAGAAAGAAAGTCAGTGTGGCCAGAGCCAGGGAAGGGGAACCACAGAAGGGAGTGGGGAGAGGGGCTGATGGAGAGGAGGGCAAGTGGAGGGAGGGGCATTCATTTATCGCCCTGCAGAAGGGACTCTGTTCCACAGCCTGGGGATAAGAGGAAGTCTGGAAGGCGCTCAGCAGGTGGGATGTGATTGAAGGTGTGTGTGAAAAGATCACATGTATTGCTGAGTGTGCAGTGGATTCGAGGAAGCTGTGAGGCAGAAGGGAGATGTGTTAAGAGGCCATTGCCGGTATCCCGGTGAGAGATGGTGGTGTTGGCAGCGGGGAGGCAGCAGGAGATGGGAGGGAGAAAATGTCAGATTCAAAAGAGATTTAGACAGGAAAATCTCCAGAATCTGCTAACTGTGATGGGGACCCTGGGAGAAGAGCAGGCCTGGGATGGGGAGAGAGGAGACGAATCTGCAGTCACAGAAATGCTCTTGGCAGCCAGCAATCCCCGCCCTGTTAGTTTACAGATGGGAAGCTGAGCTGCTTAAAAGCAATGTCTTTCCCAAGATGGAACATTGAGGCCATGGCCACACCAGGACAAAATTCAGGTCCCATGTGAATGACTACGAGGCATCAGCTAGAATCCAGCCAAAACAGAAAACTTCATTCATTCATTCATTTGTTCATTCATTCAATAAGCATTTTCTGATTGGAGAAATATGTCCCAGTTCCTGCCCTCCAGGAGTTTTTGGTGGGGAGACAGACACATCCACCTGCCCTGGTAACCCAGAGTGGGTACGGGTCCCAGGGCGGTTCATCACAGTTGCAGAAATACAGAGAAAGAAGCACAAAATGTGCTAAAGAGGGTTAAAAGGTAGGGAGGGATCTCGAGAGACTTCATGAAGGAGACGCTTTGTGAGTTGAATCTCTAAGTTTGAGTTTGTTTGTTGTCCAAAGGGGAGAAATAAAATCAGGCATCAGGAATAGCATGTGCAAAGGCCCACGGGCATGAAAGTACATTGGACATATTCAGGAGCCAACATCTTGGTTGGAATGGAGTAAGTTGGAATGAAGCAGGAGAGGCCTGAGAGTCCAGGTTAGATGACACGCTATGGAGAGCGGACCTCAGGTCTCAGGAAAGCCTGAGACCAACCACACAGAACCCCAACAACAGCTCTGAAGGTGACGGCTTTTTGCTGTTGCTGCTGCTGCTGCTGTTGTTCTTAGCTGGAAGCCTCCTTCTGCACAGCAAAATACTAACATCCCCCGTAATACAAAAACACATGATGTTCAATAGTTTTACCCGCATGCGAACTGTTAAGTAGCCTTGTTTAACCAAGAAGCAGCGTAGGTTCCTGGGTAACAAGGGTGCTCTGGAGCAAGCCTGCCTAGGTGTAAACCCCAACTCCATGCGACCCTAAGTGACTCACCCCACTCTCTCCCGGTTTCCTCTTCTCTAAAATAGGATCGTCTGGAACTGGGAAAATTAACATATACAAAGTGCGTAGAAGGGTACCTGGCACATAGTAGGTACTCATCAAATATGAGCCACACTTATCGATTGCATACCCACCTTATAAGAAAGATGTGATTATTATTAACTCTTCACTGCTCTGCTACATTGCACCTGATCTCAACCTCAAGGTCAAGGCTACACATGGTGATTCCAGACCAGAGAATCCGGTTTCAAGCTGGAAATGATCTAATCATTTCCACCAAAGTGAGGCTGGCATTGAGAGGCACGTCAAGGGAGGCCAGCTCTGTGTGTGAGCCATGGCAGTTATCCTCCTGAGCTGGTCACTGCTGTGTCAGAAACACAAGATCTGGAGACCCGCAGCCGTAGGTTCGAGTCCTAGCTCCTGACTGGGGGACCTTGGTCAAGGCACTGATGGTCCACATCCTCAGTTTACCCATCTATGCAGTGACATATTTGGCTAGCTCAAGTCAAAGGAATCGTCCAGCACTGCTGTAACCTTTTAACTAATCAGAGTCTGTGAAGCTAGCCCAGAAAAAGAAACTGCTATCTCCTGGAGCCTCCTCTGATGCTCTCTGTGGACACCTAACCTCTCTGAGACTCAGTATACTCACCTGATAAATAGGCAGCATAAAAATAAGAGGTGGTCTGCCTGCTTTCAGAGTTACTGTGCATGCAGAGACTGTGGCTTCGGAGGCCAGAATTCCTGATGTTGATTCCCAGATCTGTTCTTCCCAGCAGATGCCTTTGGGTAAGTCTGAGGCTTAGAACCCTCCTCTGCAATACAGGAACAGGAATTGCAACTTTGCAGGTTCATTTAAAGATGTAACGGTAACATGCACTTAGGATCTGGCACATAGTAGGCATGCAGTTAATAGTAATTAATGATAATGACACCGACAAGGGTTAGAGTGTCTTCTTTTTTTTAGATAGAGTCTTACTCTGTTGCCCAGGCTGGAGTGCAGTGGTGCAGTTTCAGCCCCCTGCAACCTCCATCTACCATGTTCAAGAGATTCTCCTGCCTCAGCTTCCCAAGTAGCTGGGATTGCAGGTGCCCACCACCATGCCTGGCTAGTTTCTATATTTGTAGTAGAGATGGGATTTTGCCATGTTGGCCAAGCTGGTCTCAAACTTCGGACCTCAAGTGGTCTGCCCACCTTGGTCTCCCAAAGTGCTGAGATTGCAAGTGTGAGCCATGCACATGGCAGACATTGCTAATCAATCACAGGATTCTTTATTTCAAAGTCCTGGGGCCTCCAGGCAGCCATGAGCAATTGACAAGAGGTAGCACCAAGATGATGCATTAATGGGTCCTCACTCCTGAGTGTCATTAACTATAGGCTTTAGATAAATGGGTGCCAGAAGCTTGTCTTCATGTGCCCAGCCACTGGGGTGTCTTCTTTAGGTCAGGCAGGGTGCTGGCCTTATGCATTCTGAGCTCGTAGCATAACTAAGATAATTCACAGGAAGGGGCTTTCTATAAACTGCATAGTACAGTGCACACGTACATGATCCCAGCAGAGAGGTCATCGGATGTCCCCAGGGGCCTCCTTAGGAACAGAGACCCTGTGCAAGGAGGCCTTACAGTAACCACAGGAGGCTGGGTGCGTACCACCCATCCTAAAAGTTTCCATGTATTATAATTTGAGACATTCACAACTCAGCAAAGGCATCTGAGGCTGATGACAGGGCCCCAGCCCAGCCGCTCCAGCAAGGGAGAGTCGAAGCACCTTTTGAGTTCTTTCCAAGTTCCAATGGCACGGAATGATGGCCTTTTCCTCCACTCAGAAACCACACATGGAATTAATGGTACCTGTATCACACCAGACGAGGCTGGGTTTATTCACCAGAAACAATGAGACGTGAGGAAAGCTGGGGCTGGAGAGCCACGGAAGGCTTTAACAAGCTTCTAGGTGGCGTGTTTATTCCCCCCTCCCTTTCCACTTTATTGAATCTGGTCCTTGCTGATTTGGTTACAGCCTGTGATTTCAGTTTATGATTCAATAACCCATTTGAAAGCTTGTAAATAGCACGGTTCTGCTATCTGCTCCCTCCTCCCCAAGGGGGCTGCCACTGAGGAAAGAGTGGGAGCTTGCTCCTTCTCACAGCTGGTCTCAGAGGGACATTCTGAGGATTGGGTCTCTGAGCATTCGCTAATTGGTCTGAGGATCTTTTATCTTTGACCCTATATATCTGTGCAGTTGATCACTGGGGTGTCATTTTGTGATTTGGAAGTGATCTCAATGAGTTTGTGGTTTGGGTTCCCCGGGCTCTGGGCTCTGTTCCCTGGAGACTGCAGGGTGCGGCATGAAAAGCAAGATCCCAAAAAGCTCCTGGGGTGCTTCTCTGCACGTCTGATGAGTTCTCTCCACTTCTGAGATTCCACACTTGACAAACATCTTTTCAGCACCTAGTATTTGCCAGGCTCTGTGCCCAGAGGAAGAGATGCTTAAATAAATGACATTGTCATGCCCTTGAGAGCCACCCTGTCTGATGGCCAAGGCAGCCATGAAGACAAGCTTCTGGAGCCCATTTATCTAAAGCCTGTAGTTAATGACACTTGCGAGTGAGGACCCATTAAGGCATCATCTTGGTGCTACCTCTTGTCAATTGCTCATGTCTGCCTGGAGGCCCCAGGGCTTTGAAATTAAGAATCCTATGATTGATTAGCAATGTCTGCCATGTGCATGGCTAGGAGAGTCTAGCCTGTGTGCCAATTATCTGCCATCCTGCGAGAGCAAATGCCACTTACTAGGTGTGGGCCTGGCCAGTCAATAGGGATACAGAGAGCCATAAACAGTGAGAATCTCTCCAATCCTGATCTGAACCTGAGCAATATGCCTCAGAGGAAGGAGGGATTCTTTCTCCTAGGGGAATCTAGAAGGCTTCCCCGAGGGACTGATAAGGGAGCTGAGCTTGATGGATAAGTAGGAGTTCAACACTGACATGTGGATTCTAATGACATATATTGAGCACCTACTGTATTCCATATATTTTCCAGGCAGAGAAAAAGGTCCCTCCAGGCAGCCAGATTGGTCAAAGCAAAGCTGCAAGGGACATCACCAGAGGAGGTCTTCAATGAAGCATGACAAGGGTAAGCAGAGAAAGTGGGGTGAGGAGAACGGAGTTGGGGGGTAGCTTATGAAGGTTCTGGGGTTTGGACTTGGACGTTCCTCCCACAGACCCTGTGAGCAATGGGGACCTTGTACTTGAGAATAATTTCCCTGGCTCGTTGCAGAGGGGGCACCAGTGAGGAGGCAGCTGCAGGGCTGAGGAATCTTCTTTCTGATTGTTCTCGGCCGGGAGAACCAAGCTCCTGCAGCCGTGAGGACACGCTGCTATTTTAAGCAACCTGCCAACAGTCTGCCTGCCACCCCCGCTGCTGCCTTGACATGCTGCTCCTGACAGCAAGCCCGGTGTCACCCCACCAGACAGCGCTGGGCGGCTGGATGCAGACACACTCCCGGGCAGGTGACAGCTGTGGGCACCCTGAGCTCCTGTCCCACCCTTGGCATCCAGCCTCCTTGACACGCCAGCCTCCAGGAAGCAGAAGGGGACCCCACCATCCCTCACAGCTCAGGCACTGGGCAGGCAGATTGGGTCCCCTCTCTGGTATTGCCTCCAAGTGCAACCGTGGTAAGACGTCCCTCTTCTCAGAGCCTCAGTTCCTCGTCTGTAAAATGGGTATGATGTAATAAAGGAGCCTACCTCACAGGGTGGTTGAGCTCTCTTCATGAGATCAAATATGTAAAGCGCTTTGCATATAGTGGACACCTGATGAAAGTGAGAACGTCTACACTAACCACAGAACCCCACCATCACCCTCCTCCCTTGTCCTGCTTTTTTCCCAACACCTGACATCATATGAGACATGTGTTGGACCCAGATAGGGAGGACGTTGAATCCCCGGCATCTCCAACAGCACCTGGCACATACTAGGTGCTCAGTAAGAGTTACTAAGTTAGGGGGATGATCTTTGTAATATTGCTCAAGTTCTCTCTGCCTCAGTTTCTCATCTCGAAAGCATCTGTTTGAACAGATGAGCATTCATTCATTCATTCATTCAGGCAGTCATGAGTCACTGAGCTTCTACTACAGGCCAAATACCATGTGAGGCTCTAAGAATGCAACACTGTGCGATGCCCACAGAACCTCTGCTTGGAGCCCCCAGACTGGACCTGGATTCTCTGGTTAAGGATTACATTCTTAATTCTAAAAGTGGACCAAATAATGGACTATTTGACCTCAAAACAGGCCAATTTTACCTGGTCTCATTGACTTCTATAAAGAGTCTGCTTTATTTCTGTTGCTGACCACCACCAGATCGTGGGCAACCAGTCCAAGCAGAGCCAAGGCAGCTTTTGACGGTATAGCACCCAGAGACACCTGTGTCCGCCCAGCCTGTTGGCAGGAGGGCATCAATTGTACCAGCATGTTCCAGAACATGAAATGCAGTGCCTGGGATCAGACTATGTCCTGACAACTCAGGTTGACCCAGAAAAAGCAAGAAAGAGATGTGAAACTCTGCCCACAGGGTGGGACTGAGTGAGCGTGACTCTTCTCAAACACGTCTGGACCTTCAGAGGCTGGTCAGCCCTAGACCAAATACCACCCTAATCCTGCCCAAGTATATTCCTCAAAGTCGACTAAAGTCTGACATCTCAAATAGATCATCTAGCTTCAGAATTCAAACTTCTGCATTACCATTTGGTTTTACCAAGGGTGGTTCAGGAACAGCCTGGGTTCAAATCCTGACACTACCGGTAACCAGCTGTGTGGCCTCAGGCAAATTACCTTACCTCTCTCTTCCTGCCTTTTTTTTTTCTTCTGTGAAACAGGGATAATAATAGTACCTACTTTACTGGGTTATTAGGAGGACAAAATGTGTCAATATATGTAAAGCTCTTAGACTAGTACTTGGTCCTGTAGACTTTAGTTAAGAATTCGCCACTTTGTTTCTTATTATCATGTGATTTGTTGGCTTCTCATGTCCTTTAACAAGGAGCCCAATCTGGAGACCAAAGGGTACACAGCGTCTTACAAAACTGGTATTTCCTTGGGGCAGTGGGGGGAGATTTCTTGATCCCTGAAGTGGATTGCACTACAGTCTCCTTCTCGGTACGTAACTCCTTCCTCTCCTCTAGCAGTAATAGACTTCTACAAGGTTGCCCTGGAGTTACAGTGAACAACATTCACATCCCCACCCATTGACGCTGGATTTGGCCACGTGGTTTGCTTTGGCCAGTGAGCTGTTAGCAGACACGATGCAGACAGAAGCTGGAGACGCACTTGCCCTCCTGCCACCAGGTAGCTCTTCCCCTCCAGCCGGGACCCCAGAATGAGACATGTGGAGCAGACATGACCCAGACCTGCAGCCTGCAGCCAAGTCCCACCGAACACAGCTGAGATCAGCACAAGACTGACCCACCTGCAGACCCCTGAATGAGAAAAATTAATGTGTGCGCTCGCCGGCTGCTCAAATGCTGAGGCCATTTGTTATGTGGTGTTATCATGGTAACAGCTAACTGACATGTCCACCAATGCATTGCCATCAAGGGGTTCTCGTGATGATTAGAAGACATTACACATGCAACGTGTTTGATACATTGCTGGACACACAGTGAGCCTTCAACTAGCCCTCACTATTTTCCTTCTTCTTGTTCTCATCATCATCATTATACCCCCTCCTTGCAGCTGGAGCCAAGATTCCTCCCTCCTAACTTGAGGTCAAGTGCCCTCCAAGGACCAGGCACACATCCCCACCTGCTTTCCACCCTGCCTCTCCTTGATGTTCGGAAGAAATGAGAAAGAAGTGTTAAATTTGTTCTTGGCTACTTTTCCTTGCAACTCCCAGAGGCCCTGCTTACAAACTGAATCAGTTATCAGCTAGTTAGGCTGGCGGTCCCCGGAGGTGCCGCTTGAATACAGATAGGGACCCATGCATTATTCAGTGCGAAGACGGGGAGAAATGAGCAATGCGTCCAAAGCCAGAACAGCAGTGGCAGTAAGGGAATAATTAGCGAGCTGTCACTTGTCCCTGTCACTGTTTCCTCCCTTAACACATGAGGGAAAATAAAAAAATATTTTTTTTTTTTTTAAAAAAAAAAAAAAAGGAAGAAGAAAAAAGTCAGGGAAGATCATCTTGCTTCTCAAGGCAGCTGGTAGGTTAAAATGAGACACTAAAGAAGCTCAAAGCCAGGGCTCTGGTTCAGCCCACAAAAGCCACGGCCTGAGGACGCCCCCCCATCAATATTGTATCGAACTCCCCTTCCTGCCTGATGACTCGTGAGTGCAGTCCCAGCCTTTCATTCAGATTTTCTGCACGTTTCCATAGCATTGGGAATTAATTTCTTCCCCCTGAGGAGGGGGCGGGGACCTGGGAGGGGGCGAGGAGGGAGTAAATGTGAGGGACACAGCCACCCAGCCTGCAAAGGTTGGAGGTGACCTTCCAGGGGGAAACTGGGATGAAGTTGACAAGAGCTGCGCTTGGCTCGTTTGGGGACCGTGCAATTTGATTATTCATGAGTTTACGCACACAGAAAGAAATCATTTTGTTGCGTGACTCCTCATCGTTTCTTGTGGAAGCTATTTTTATGTATCTGTTAATGTCTTGTTAGAATGTGTGTGTGTGTGTGTGTGTGTGTGTGTGTGTGTGTGTGAGTGTGTGCTGGTTTGCCACTTGGGAGGTTGAGCCAGATGTGTGAAGGTCTGGGATGTGCTGAAGGTGAGGCCAGATTTCTCAAAGATGTCCCCTCCCTTGGGAAAAAATAACAAAGACGGAGTGGGGGCCTGGTGGGGGAAAGCCTTAGGAATCTTTGCTTGTTTGATTCATGCCTCTGCCTCCCATTGGAAATGAGCAGGTTACCTTTGGGTAGGACAGTTGCTTTCGGCAGTTCTGAGTGCTGTGAAACTCACCTCAGTGGGATGCGGAAAAGAAAGCGTTGCAGACAAAGAGTCAGAAGGAGGTTGCAGGAGGAAGCAGGGCTTGTTGCAAAGGAGCACGAAGCTAGATGATACTGAGGAGGGGTCTCCAGAATCCAGGCCCAAATGGGAGGCAAGGTTATCCTTGTCTGATTCCCAACTGTTAAACAAATCACCCCTCTTTATAAAAATAGCTCAGCTTCCTTACTGCACAATGTAGGTCACTCAGGGATATATTTCCTTCTGAAAACTCAGAGATAACGAGGATGCTTTCATAAAGCCACCAGCCAACACTTCACAAGCCCATGGCAAACATATCACTATGCCTTTACCCAGTGCGCAAGCAGACATTGCTAGTCAATTTCAGAACACTCAACTCCCATACAGCCACCTAAGTCTCCCAGGCAGCCACTAGCCTACAGTCAGAGTTGCCATTGGAATTGGAGCAACGAGGCTCTGACACTCCTGGCCACGGGAGTGTCAGAGGGCGAATTCTTAAGGGGGGAAGTCATCATGGCAAAACTTATGGAGTCAAACTGTACAATGCAAATAACATGACTTCTGGATTAGAGAAGCAAAGAGTGTGGACCCCAGTGGGTGTCTCAGCCCCTGCATGACCTCAGGGAAATATCTCCATGGGTGAGGCCTCAGTTTTGACATCTAGGAAACGGGTCTAATAATACTAACTCATTGGCCAGCTAAGAGGATCCAGTGAAATGCAGCAAACACACACAGAGCTGTGTGCCATATGAAGCCCCTCAACCTGCCTCTCCTTTCAGCCTCTCGACCCTCTTCATACGTGTTGTTCCTTTAGCCTGGAATCTCCCATGGCTAATACCTACCCAGGCCAAATGCTGCCTCCTCCTTGGAGCCTTCAGAAGCTCACCCCTCAATTTCCTGCAGGGTAAATTACTCTCCTCCCAGGCCTCCTCTCTTCCCTGTTTTCACATTCGCTACATATGTTCAGAAACAAATGACCAGTGTAATTTGCTATGTCTCCTCTGCACTAGATTAGAGATACAAGGGATAGGTAACTTCCTTGTCTCCAGCAGCCAGCACAGAGGTTGGCAGATAGAAGGGCATCCAGTAAAGGTTTGTCAAAGGAATAAATGAATTGCTGTGTGTCTCCAGGCAACCCAGGTCCCTCTCTGGGCCTGATGCCTGGCATTCAACCCAAGCTTAACCTTAGAGGTGACCAGGCTTTGTTCAGGAGGGTTATAGATGGGGCACAAGTTGGGGGATGCCACCCTTCAGCCTCCTCCTTGGCTCTGTTACCAGCTCCCCGGCTTACAAAGCCAATACTGAGAGGGGAAAACAAGAGTCAAGTTGATGCCGGAGAATGGTCTTTTTCTGCAATTATCAACCCAGGGAGGTCCAGGATCTGCAGTCAGGAGGCAAAGGCAGCCAAGGCAGAATGGAACGCCTGAGGCGGATGATTCCAGATAACAGCCCTCAGGTCATGTAATAGCATCTGGATCGGAAGCTCTCCAAAACTTAGGTGGAAATTTGATCCCGAGGGTGGGAGGTGGGCCTGATGGGAGGCGTTCGTGTCCTCATGATGTTGAGTGACTTCTCTGTTTGTGTCCCAGAAATCTGATTGTTTTTGTAAAAAGCCTGTTACCTCCCCTCACTCTCTGTGTTGGTCCGTCTCTGACCAAGCTCGCCAGGATCCCTTCCCCTTCCGCTATGACTGGAAGCTTCCTGAGGCCCTCGCCAGCAACAGATGCTAGTGCCATGCTTCTTGTGCGGCTTGCAGAACCATGAGCCAAATAAACCTATTTTCTTTATAAATTATCCAGCCTCAAATATATGTGTGTGTGTGTGTGTGTGTATAATGTGTATATATGTGTGTATGTGTATATATATACATATAATGTGTGTGCGTGTGTGTGTGTATATATATATTTATATAATTTTATTTATTTATTTTTTTTGAGATGGAGTCTAGCTCTGTCACCAGGCTGGAGTGCAGTGGCACAACCTCAGCTCACTGCAACCTCCACCTCCCGGGTTCAAGCAATTCTCCTGTCTCAGCCTCCTAAGTAGCTGGGACTATAGGCACATACCAATTTGCCTGGCTAATTTTTGTATTTTTAGTAGAGACAGTGTTTTGCCGTGTTGGCCAGGTTGGCCTTGAACTTCTGCTCTCAGGGATCAGCCCGCCTCGCCTCCCAGAGTGCTGGGATTACAGGGGTGAGCCACCACACCTGGCCAGATATTCCTTTACAGCAACGTGAGACAGACTAAGACATCATGTATAGTCTGAAATATGTCTATCCCCCAAACATAACAAGTCTTATCTCCAGAGCCTGTAAGTGTTATTTTATAAATAAAAAGGTCTTTGTAGATGTGATTAAGCTAAAGATCTTGAGATGGGGAGATTATCCTGGACTATCCAGGTGTGCCCTAAATATAATCACGTGTCCGGATAAGAGAAGGACAGCAGGAGGCCACATGCAGAAGAGAAGGCCACGTGACCACAGAGGCAGCAATTGGAATGGTGCAGCCACAAGCCAAGGAATGTCTCTAACCCCCAGAAAGCTGGAAAAGACAAGGATAGATTCTCACCGCTGGAGGGAGGGCAGTCCTACCAGTATCTTGATTTCTACCCCGTAGCACTAACTTCAGACTTCTGGTCTCCGGAACCGAGGAAGAATACATAGCTACTGGTTTTAGCCACCGAGTTAGTGGTAAGTTTCTAAAGCCTGTAATTAACACAGGCTGAAAATAGGCTGATGATGGAGGAAAAATGGGGCGGGAAAGAGGACCTTGGCTTGTCTAGAGACTAGCCTCTTCTTCTCTGGATGTAAGCACCCACTGGAGCAATGTCACATCACCACAGGTGGCATCGTCCCTTCCACATCCCTGTGTCCCTCAGTGGAGAGGGCGGCAACACGAACATTAGGCACACAAGTTAAGAACTACTCAGAAGTCAGGTTTTCTGGGTTCAAAACCTGGCTTTGCTCCTTCCTTCCTTCCTTCCTTTCTTTTCTTTCTTTCTTCTTTCTTTCTTTCTCTTTCTTTCTTTCTTTCTTTCTTTCTTTCTTTCCTCTCTCTCTCTCTCTATCTCTCTTCTTTCTTTCTTTCTTTCAAGACAGAGTCTTGCACTATTCCTGGGGTGGAGTTCAATGCATGATCTCGGCTCACTGCAACCTCCGCCTCCCAGGTTCTAGCAATTCTCCTGCCTCAGCCTCCCAAGTAGCTGCAATTACAGGCACCCACCACCATGCCCAGCTAATTTTTATATTTTTAGTAGAGATGGGGTTTCACTATGTTGGCCAAGCTGGTCTTGAATGCCTGACCTCGTGATCCACCCACCTCAGCCTCCCAAAGTGCTGGGATTTACAGGCGTGAGCCACCGTGCTTAGCCACCACTTTCTAACTGTATGATTGTGAACAGGTCATTTAGCCTCAGTTTCCTCATCTGTAAAATGGAGATAATGAAGTGCAACTATCTCATATAAATGACCCTTGTATGAGGAGGTGACTGGCACCTAGTAGGGGCTTGTGAAATGCTAACTTTTGTTACTACTAATTATTATTTATTGCACATCCATTTATTTAGCAACTACTAGGTGCCAGGGATTCAACTAGGTCCTGGGGATATAACTGTGAATAGAAATTTAGAGAAAGGGACAGGGACAGAGACCGAATCCTTGGAGATAATCCCTTTTCTGTCCCCCATGTGGCATTTTGCTCTTGTCTTTGTTTGCCTTGGATTCTGCCCCAGATGGTGTCTTGTTTGATTTTTCTCCCAGGGCAGTTTGCCTGCAAGGGGAATTTAGAGTCCTGGACTGGGAGACTCAGTTGTTTTCCTCCATCTTGTGTTAGTTTATGTGATCTGGACAATTGTACAATGAATTAAGGCTTGCCATGTCTCTAAAATCTGCGATCTCCATCCTCATAACATCTACCAGGTAGATATCTTCATTCTCATTTTGGAAATGGGAAAATAGAGGTTTCAAAGGCATAGAATGCTTTTACCAGGGTAGGGGGTGCCACACGGATCCATCACAGCGTCACTAAATGTATCTGGGACCATGAGTAGGGGACCTCATCTCTCCAAGTCTTGGCGTTCCCATCTGTAAAATGGGGAGATTGATAAAGCTGGGGCAACCCCACCAGGTCATTTCCTCCCTCTCGCCCTCCTGTCCTGAGGCCAAACAGTCTAAGTGCCGGTACAAGACCTGCTGGTCATCCCTCCCGTCACATTCAATGCTCCTGGGGACATTGGAAGGTCCCGAACTTGGGGAGGACCAATCCCACATATACTTTACAGACAACTTCCTGAGAGCTAGTTAACATAATGTTGCATTTTATAAACAGTTGGTTAAACATTTCTTAATTTTAACTTTGCACTTGTCTTAAAATTTCGTAGCTAATGAATTTCGCAGGGGGAGTGGTCTCAGATATTTTTGGAAATCTTTAAAAAGCTGTAGGCAAGAGGTTATGGATTAGAGAAAATCTCTGCCCTGTCTCTTTCCTCGTATCACTCTCTGGCTCTTCTCCCTTCCTCTCTCTGTCATTGTCACCTTTTATTTCTGTCTCTCTATCTCCCTATTTCTCTCTGTCTCGCTATTTCTGTCTCTCACATTACCTCTCTCTCTCTCTCTCTCTCTCTCTCTCCCCCTCTCTCACATATGCTTGCATGCACTCCTAAGACTCCAAGGTTGAGTGGTGAAGATGCCTTTCCTCCCTTCCTCCCTTCTTCCCTCCCACCATCTCTCCTCAGAACCTTCTCCCTCGTGGGACACACATGCATCGGAATCACATTTTCTCCACCGTCTTCCCCTTGCCGTTCTAGCCACTGGGCTCCATGAAGAAGAGAATTTCCCTCAAGTACCAGGGTCTGCTTAGGAATCAGTACGTGGCCAAAACAAATCTCAAAAGGGAGCCACCAGATTATGTAGCAAGAAAGGGAGGGCGGGACAGGCAAGCAGGAGCCCGGGTGATGAAGGAAGCCGCAAGGGAGCTGGCAGCTGATAAATCAAGAACTTGGCTATTAACTGGCAGAGCCTTGGCACAGAAGACCCAGCAACCAGGGCTCAGTGCATATAGCCCGGCCCTCTCCATGGAGCCTGAGATGGCTCCAGAAGTAGCTGATTCTCCCACAGGGCATTAGTCCTGGGGCCACTACCCGCCCTGTTCAACTGGCATTTCCCAAGAGTGTCCTCTGTGCCTGGCCCTTTGTGGAGAGCTATGCTTCCCAGAGTGTGGCGTGATTCTATGTGGCCTTATGACTCACTTAATCCTTTAAAACCTTTTTTTAATAGGCTTCTTTACTCAGGTGTTCACCAATATGAAGTGAACAACTCAATTTAGGTTTGCATATGCGTGCTCACCAGCCAGGTCAAGATGACACCCACTTCCAGGCCCCCAGGTGGCCTCCTCATGTCCTCCCCTGTTCAAACCTGTCCCACTTAATCACTCTCCTGACTCCTACCACTTCTATTCCATTTCTGAACCTCATATGAATAGATTTATCTAGTGTATACTTCTTGGTATCAAGTTTTCACTTCATGTTGTGTCTTCGTTATATTGTTGCATATATCAGTAGTTTGCATGTGTGCTTTTTTAAATTGCTGGATAGTATTTCATTGCATGCATATATCATAATCTATTTATCCATCGCACTACTGATGGACATTTGAGTTGTCCAAATAAAGAGCTGGTATGAAATTTTATCTTGTGTCTTTTGATGGTTACGAGTATTTTTTTTCTACAGTTTATATATCCAGAACTGGAATTGCGGGGCTAAAGCATGTAAGCATATAGCATAAATGTATGTATAGCTCTGGTAGTGGTGCCATATGTTTTTTTGGAATATATATATATATATATATATATATATATATATATAGTGGTTCCAGGCATATTTTGTTGCTTAGAATGAGGATATAGTTTTTTCAAAGTGATTCTGTCTAAAATTAAGTTAAACAAAACTATTAAGTAAATAGTGATACCAGTGACAAGGTGACATGGGGCTTGGCAAAAGCCACCGAGGGAGTGTGCAAAATGGCTGAGGTTTAGGGACAACGCAAGCCCTAACTCATTCATTCAGCATGTTATTCAAATCATTATTCAATACATACTTCATTGTTTCAGCTCCCTCAGCCGTAAAATGGGGTTGATGAAACAGCCCCACCGGAGGCTTCATGCGTATTAAATGCATTGATTCATGTAAAGCTCTTAGACTAGCACGTGGCATAGTAGGTGCAAAATAATGTGAGCTATTATTGCTGTTTGCTGAGCATCTGCTAGGCGCCAGACACTACGCACTCTGTGTATGTGAGCTCACTCACTGAATCCATGCAGACACCCTATGGAAGCCTCGTGATCACCACTACTTTGCAAATGAGGCAACTGGAGCTCAGAGAGGCTGAGTTCTCTGCCTGAAGTCACACAGCTGGCAAGTGGCAAAATGGGAAGTGGGGTCTACACAGGTCCAGTGCTCGGATTTTCCTTATTACTCCTTGATGACAGCTGCTTCTTGGTCACCAGTATAACAATCAGTTTCCGCAGTGTTAGGAATAGTTGCGTGTAATCATATATCCACGTATAAATGACATAAACAAGCACAATAGAAATTATTTTTTTCCTCATGTAAGTCAGAAAGATGGCAGCTCCATGATGCCATCAGGTACCCAGGTTCTCTCTGTCATATATAAACTTTTTAACTGTGACCTGCATTCCAATACTCTCAAAATGGTTGCCAGAGCTCCAACCATCACAGCCCCCATTCAGACTAGAAGAAAATGTGAGTCTAGTGATAAAGACATGAGTGTCTGCTCAGACTGCCTCCTTTATAAAGGAACTTTTCTGGAAGATGCACCCAACACCTTCCACTTACAAGTTATTAGACAGAACAGTCCCACATGTAAGTAGGCTGAGAAATTTACATTTTAAAAAGTGTTTAGAACATTGTAACTCCCTCTCTCCCCCACGAAATAAATGTTCTCTAGGTAAGAAGAGTTTAATGGAAATGTATGGCCAGTAGAAGCCCAGACCACAACACTAACCCAGGGATCCAAGATCCCCCCTCAACTGTGCATAGAGAAGGGTAACAACTATCCAAGTCCCAACAATTCCATGGTCCTGCATTCTTGCATATATGCAGAGGTATATATGTATTATAACCAACCAGGTTAGATCAGGGGTTACTATTCAGAGTGTAAACCTGAGAGAACCAGGGAGAAGGAGGGGGATATTGAGCAACACAGAGCATGTGACAAACCCAGGACTTGGACCTGCATCTGGAATCCAAGTCCAGTGCTCTTTCAAGGATCCTGGGCTGGATTTTCTTTTTTCTCCCAGACTCAGTCTTTTCCTTCCACTTCCATCTCAGCTTTTAGCCTTGCATAGTATGTAATCATTAGTGCAGATCACCAAATATTTCTGGTTTCTTTCCTCCCAGAACACATTGGGTTGTATTGCCTATACCTGTGTATTCTATATGGGGGAATGATATGTGAATCGTTCTGGCCAAAAAGTTGGAGGCAGACACAGTATGTAGATTTCTGAGTAGATTTCATAACCAGTGCAAGGTCCTTGACAGCTCAGTTTTCCATCTGGCTCTTTGAGCAGTAACTTCCAAGAGGGAGCTAGTCCATTAGCTTGGGTACCCAAATAACAATGATGAGAGAGCTTCTTGCCAACATGTAATGAATATGCAGCATAAGCAAAAAATATACCTTTATTCCTTAAAGCCATTGAGATACGAGTCTTGCTTGTTACAGCAGTGTAACCTGCTTTCTCCTGACTGATATACATAAAATTCATGTTTCATTTTGTGAATTCCAGATCAAGTGACCCAAACTGGGCTTGTGGTGCTGCTGAGAACTTCTTCAGTCATACTCCCTGTGGGCAAGTAAGTAAGATCCCAACCACCATGGAAAATTGGAAGAGGATGTGAGGTTTTGATTCCTAGTATGGTAGCCACTAGCTACTTGTGCTACTTAGATTCCAATTAATTACAATGAAGTAAAATTAAAACTCCATTCCTTCTTTACAACAGCCACATTTCAGTGCCCAATAGCCACAGGAAGATAGAGGCCACCACGTTTCTGTGCAGGAAAGCATTGATATAGAATCTTTCCATTGTTGTGGAAAGTGTTGTTGGACAGCCCTGGTCTAGAATCTTAGAAGTTGAATCGGGAATCCTAGAGCTGAGGAACGGTGGAAATCTTAGAAATAAGGGATACAGAATCTTAGAATGTTGACATCTTAGTACCATTGACTCCCAAGATAATCTTGGTCATGCAATGGGAAATCACTTATCACATTGAAAGGATAAATGTCACCATCAGACCATGGCTGCTACCTACAGTAGGGGTTCAGGAGTCACTGTATCCTCGTAATTTCAGGATCCAGACCTGGATGAAGAGGAAAGCAAATGGCAGAGCATCTCACCTTTAGAGCAGCTGACCTTTGCGTCAGCATCCATCAGTGCTCATTACAGGACATGGTGCCCAGAACTGGTCAGGAAACCCTTAGGAGGTTCTGATTGAACAATGCAAGAAGAGAAGATTTTCAGTGCATGGAATAGGAATGAGGTCAAGGGTGATATGACTAACGGAGGACTCTGCAGCCACGCAGTCACTGGGTCACCACCACCACCACTGGGTGACCTTGAGAGTCACTCTACAACCATAAGCCTGGATTGCTTCATCTGTAAAATGGCCATAATAGTGTGTATTTATAGAACGCCTATTTTTGCTGGGCAAAATGCCAAAAACGTCATATGCTTCAACTTTTATCTTCACAATAAGCCCAGGAAGCAGGTTCTAAAATTACATTCCTTTCTTTCTCTCTCTCTTTTTAACAATTGGCCCTGTCTCCCCAAGTTGAATGCGAACTGCTAGAAGGCAGTTCATCCCTTAATCCCAAACACCAGGTGGAGAGCAGATAACAACAGACTGTTTCATCTTCTCACCTTTGGGGTGAACGTGAATCAGGTGCCAAGTTCTTCCCTCTTTAGAGGCAGATTTTATTACGTCTCCCTGGTATTTCCAATCTGCCCCTCCTTCAGAGAATATGGGGGGGATTACTTGAAGTTGGACATCATTATGTAAGCAGATGGGATGCGTGTCACTTCAGGCAGGAGAAATCAAGAGCCAGGTCACCATCCTCCATTATTCCTTTCCCTGCTGTGGAAGCATGTGAGTATAAGGTTGAAGCTTCCCAGGTTGTTGATTTGCTGTGCAAGGAAAAGCTCTCCTGGAGAGTCACCCAAACTCACCTTGAACTTTGGGAGAATAAGAAACAGGCTTGAATGTCTTTGTTAAGTCACTAAGATTTGGAAGGGTGGAGGTAATTCGTTACTGCAGCATCACCTGACTATCCTGGCCTATCCTGTCTAAAACAACCAACTGAGAATCTCAGACACACTTCTCGAAGCCCCATGGTACTCCCACCTACTACTACAAATCTCTGACATAGGATGACCCATGTTTGTGTCTGGGCAGTAGGGGTTCTGGGCAGTCTTGGCTGGGCCATCACGTGGACATCACAAGACCTAGACTGCTGGGAGGAGGTTGACCATCTTTATTTCTTCATAGGCAACTGGCCTTGAGACATGCCTTGCACACTGAAAGTTCCTCAGTCAAGCACTACTTATGGGTTGACTTTTCCCATGCTCTTTATTTAGAGAATCTGGCAGTTTTCCAGAGACTACGTCTGTTTTTGAGGCTATCCTCTCTCTCCTTGGGAAGGAAGAAAGTAGAAAGTCCTGGTTTCTGTGTGAGGATGCATGGGCTTCCGTGATTAATTACAGTAGCATGTGACCCAGGAGGAGCCTATCAACATAGCCCGCCCCCAGACCACAGGGATTGGTTCACAGCTGAAGAGAGGAACTGAGCTGTCCAATCAGCGTGGATGTCAGGGTTTGGGGGCAGTGCCCAGGTGAAGACACACCCTTTCTTCACTGCAGAGTGGGAATATAAAAGCTTGGTGGTTTGCTACGCAAAGAACCAGTGGTAGCCATGACGGGAAGCAAACATGGAATGAAGGCAGGAGACAGGTAAGAGATTTGAAAACAAAGTAATGGTGTCCTTAATGAGTGACGTCATGGAGCTGCTGGTCCCACATTCACCTGACAGCTGAAACCTCTGATGTTTTGTTACATGAACCCGGACGCTTCATTTTTAAGCTAATTTGAATCAGGTTTCCTGTTACTTAAAACATAAATTGTACAGTTATGAATCAGAAGACTAGGCCTTCGGTCAGTTCACTCTCCTCCTGGTGTCATAGAGTTAGAAATCCCAGAAACATAAATTTATTCTAAGACCTTAAGAGGTGGAAAAAGGGTCCACGTTTACTCAGGAAGTCCCTGGAAGTTCCTGGCTCCTGACTCTGTGCAGAAGGGGAATCATGCTGGATGTGAGCTCACACTCAGAGAGAAAAAGAGAGAGAGAGGGATGCTCCTTTTAGAGCTGGCTGCCTGCAGCATAAATATATGCAAATTTATTCAGAGGAGCTCTGCATGGCATGGGCAGATAGAGGCAAAGTGAGGAGGAAAATTCATCTCCGTCTCAGGGATTTTGCCTCTGATAGGGTGCTCCTGGAGATCTCGGTGGAACCCTCATTATCACCCCTTCTTCTCTCCAATGGGTGCCCACGTCCCCACTGATTCTGCTTTAAAAACTCATATCTGGAATCCAGCCCTTCTCGCCAGCGCAGCACCAACGCACTGTGTCCTGACTCCTTTGCTACCCAGGGAGCTGTTTCTCCATCCGCTGTCCAGGCTCCCTCCCTCCACCTTTGTTCGCCGCATGATGGAGCCCCCTGAGATGCCAACTGAATGGGGCCATGTCCTTGATAAAGGCCTTCCAATGGCTTTCTGTCATCCCCTAAGGTAGGGGGGGAACCCAAGTTCAACATCCTAAAATGCAAGGCCTTTGAGGTCTACTTCAACACGCCTACCTTCTCCCCGCCTGCCCACGGGTCCCATGTTCCTGCCACATTCCTCTCACCTTTTGTTGAATCTTCATTTGCACCCTCAGATTTTGTGCAAGCTGCTCTCTCTGCTGGCCACGCCCTTCCCTTCTGGTACCTGAGGAAAGCTTCCCTCTTCTATAAACCCAGCTCAGATATTGTTCCTTTGGTAACATCTTTCCTCATCTCAGTTTGACATAATTGCTTTTTCCTCCTCTGTCCCTATTATTCATGCAACAATCAGAACAGTAAGAAGAAGAAAGTGTATCAAGTGCTAACTAAGGCCCGACGCTAGGCTAAGCCCTTTATATAGGTTATCTCATCAAACTCTGCCAAGGCCCCTGTTAGGGGTATTATTATTATTATTACCTCTCTTCCCATTTTATAGATGAGGAAACCAAGGCTCGGTAAGAGAAAGTTGTTTGCCTGTGGTTGGTTCCACAGCTAGAGAGAAGGAAGCAGGCTGCTCTAACTCATTACAGTTTACATATACGTTATATTTTAAGTGATGTATAGTTTGTTAAGCATTTTTATATGCATTAGGTAATTTGAACTTCACCATGATCCTGACAGGTATATGCATGGCTCCTCCTCTTATCCAGAAGCTTTGTGAGCAGTTTCTTGGTCATCTCTAATTCCCTAGTACTCAATCCAAAGGCCTATATTGGTAAGTGTGGAATGGATGGTTGGATGGACTCGTCGCTAGATGGGTAGATAGGTGGGGGGTGGGTGGGTGGATGGATGGATGGATGGATGGATGGATGGATAAACTGGTCAGTGGGTGGATGGATGAATGGATATATGGATAGATGAATGAATGATAAATAAGTGGATAGGTTGATAGATGGGTCAGTGAATGGGAAAATGGGCAGATGGATAGACGAATGATGGGTATGTGGATGGATTGGCAGGTGGATAAGTGGATGGGCAAAGGGATGGATGGATAAATGGGTCAGCAGATGAATGGATGATGGATAAGCAGATACATTGGTAGGTAGATGGGAAAATGAATGGACACACGGATGGATAAATGGAGGAATAGCTAGAGAGATGTCTGGAAGAGATGTCAGTGAATACATGGTGAGACAGATGAAGCAATAAACCCCAATAAAGTCCTCACTGTCAATTCCACTACTTCCTGAATTCAGGCGTCACATTCGCCATTAAAGTTACATGAATGAGCCAATGAAAGCCCAATATACCCCAGGCGTCTTCTCCACTTCCTCTACCGCCATTCCCGTTCACTGCAGAGGAACAAAAATATTCCTTCTGAAAAGCTGTCCTTCAGCATCTCACCTCCGTGGCTGGGCCTAGCATCCTGCATATTCACACACACTGGGGCAGTGGGTTCGCTGAAGGTGAAGTTAAACCAGGAGACTCGGGAGTGGCGCTGTGGACTCCAGCCTGGCTGGGGAAGCAGACATCCCATGCCACGCTGCGCTCCGCAGCCTTTCCCCGACCACTGTTGCGTGCTTTCTAAATAAACCCTGAGACAGAGCCATGTGGGGTTATAAATCAGCCGGAAATCAAATGCTAACATGTAAATAAATTGCAAATCAGCTGAGAAATTGGTTTCATTTTGAGACGATAAAGCACATTTCTCCTGCGCTGATTTTGTAAGGCGCCCCTTAAGAATTGTAATATTTCTGTGTGGTAATGATAAACATTAGTGAGTTGCTTTAGAAATGAAAAAATAGACAGCCTCTGGGGATTTGAAAAACATATGCACTTCAAATTTGAAAATCCAATTTAACTGTCCATTATAAGGAGAATAAAAAGGTAAGGATAGGATAATTTTGCAGTTACACAGCATTTGACTAAATCTGATTCCGCGATGACAGGCACACTTTAAAAGCTACAAGTCTGAATGCAAGGAGACAGCAAATCATTTATTTATGATTGTAATCCAGCCCCTGTCTAACAAGTTAGCGACTGTGCTGTTTGCTCCCTGGCTGCGGACGGCATGTGTACACTTGTCAGTTAGCACTCTTAAAAACACTTCTCACGGAATTTCTGGGTTTGGAGGGGGGAAAGAAAAGAAAGAAGAGAGAAGACAAAAGAGATAATCCTTGTCTAATTTACCCAAACAGGCAGGTGCTGAAATTGCAAAAGTTTCGAAAGAAACAAATCTTTTTTTCTTTCATTTTTGCGGAAAGCAACTTTGGAAAATACACGTGTGTACAAGCATGTGTGCACACCCATGTACACGTGCTTAAACATGGTGCTGAATACACACACACACACACACACACACACACACACACACACACATACAGAGGGATCTGAGGCTTTGTCTGCAGCTGGGAAAATTCCTGTGTCAATGTCTCTCTGCCTGTACCCCCCATGCCTATGGGACTCCTGCTACCGCAATTAATTATTGCAAGCATGTTTTCTCAAAATATGCCAAGGTGCCTCCAGAAACAAACTTAGAAGTTTCTAAAAGCCCTACATGGAGGAAAAGGTCAGAAGGACTAAAATAAATAAAGACTCCTTAAGCCCCTACACAATGAATGCCCAAATACAGGATTCCGTCAGTTACACAGTATTAATTTTAACTGCAAAATGGAGTCAAGGGTGGTATGTGACTCTGCCCCATGTCGAGCACGCGATCCTTCCCGTGTTTGGAGCCTGTGAAGTGTCACAGCGCTACCAACAAGATAAGTCCAATGACTTCATCCTTTTTCACAGATGAGGCTCATTGGGTTTAAGCGGCCCAAGGTCACAAAGCTAGCATGTAGCATAGCTTAGAATTTGCACGCCGTCTCTTTGAATCCTGTGCCTGTCCTGTCTGTAACTACGTTCATTTATTTGTTCAATCAAACTCAGATTAACTGAGCATCTAGTCTCTACCAGGTGCCCCTGCAGGCAGAAGGGGTGAAACAGTAAGTAAATACACAGGCGAGGCAAATTCATGGAGTGAATCTGGACAATCACTGTGAAGGAAGAACCCAGGCGATGGGATAGGGTGTGACCAGCGGGAGGTGGGGAGGACCATTTTAGGGAAGAGCTTGGAATGCCCCTCAGCAATGGTGCCATTTCTGCTGCCTCCTGCATGGGTTGATAGAGCCAGCCATCCTTGTTCTCTTGTAAGTCTAAATGAAGCTCCTGACTGCAGGACTTGTCAGAGCCGTCAGTGCACGGCCGAGCCCTGTGCTTTGAACAGTGGGAGGGCAGCAGTGTTTTTGGAATCCCTCTCCTATGGGAACATCTGGAGGGGCATGTCTTCTATGAGATGCATGTGACGACAGATCAGACCAGAGCAGCTTGGACCAACTTTCAACTAGTGGCTGTTGTTTTTGGTTACCTGTCACTCATGCCCTGAGCAAAAGGCCCTCTTGCAGTGTGACTGAGCCCCTCCCACTACCCCCTCCTCTGATTTGCAACCTAGCAGCTGCAGCTTCCTCTGGGTGCTTCTTCCGGGGTATAATTGGGACCCTTTGTTGCCTGTGTTACTAGTAAGACAGCGGAGGCCCTCTCAGGCCCTCTCGTCTCATGCACAGCCTGAAAATGAACTTCCTCTCTCTCCTCCCACATCCCTGCTCCATGCATCTGGCCTCCATGGATGCCAGGTTTACCCCGTGTTCCCATCCCCCTGGCCAACCTGCTGCAGTTCCCAGTACCCTGTTCCAGGAACAGGATAAACTCACCTTGGAGCATTGCATCTGCCACTCCCCGGCCTAAAGTGTGATCCGCCAAACCACCCAGGTGCACACTGGAACTTCTGGGGAGCTTTCTAAAATACTGATGATGCCCTGGTCCTACCCCAGACCGATGACATCAGACTGCCTAGGAATTGGGTCCGGGGAATCAGCATTTTTAAATTCCCTGACTGATGACAACGTGAAGCCACCCGGGTGAAGGCTGGCATGCCCTACTTTCACTTCTGGCCTCTTATCCTTTATTATGTTGTTTTGTTTTGTTTTTGAGATGGAATCTTACTCTGTCACCCAGGCTGGAGTGCAGTGACACAATCTCGGCTCACTGCAACCTCTGCCTCCCAAGTTCAAGCGATTCTCCTGCCTCAGCCTCCTGAGTAGCTGGGATTACAGGCACGTGCCACCACTCTTGTCCAATTTTTGTATTTTTAGCAGAGATAGGGTTTCACCATGTTGGCCAGGCTGGTCTCAAACTCCTGACCTCAAGTGATCTGCCTGCCTCAGCCTCCCAAAGTGCTGGGATTACAGGTGTGAGCCACCACTCCCAGCCTATTATGGTTTTATCTCAGAGAGACCAACATCTAAAGCTGTGTCTTTAATCCCAAGCAGCCCGCAGCCCCAGTCCTTCTCTGTCACCTCAGTGGGTTCATGTTCTTCCCAGCACCTACTGCATTGGAAATTACCTCACCTGGTCATTGGCTTAGGGGTTGTCTGTTTATGGTCTGTCTGAGACGGGGGCTCCTGGGGAGCAGGGGCAGCTCTACTGTGTTCACTTCCACAACCCCAGCATCAGAAGCAGCGTCCAGCACACAGCAGGATGGCCCTTAGATCTCTGTTGACTTGAAGGAGGTTCAGAGAAGCTGAGCTACCTTCCCAAGATCTCCCAGCTGAGCCTGGACTCCCGCCTGGAACACTGCACCTGCAGACCCCCTACAGATGAAATAACTGCCCAGGCCTATACTCCTTGTTCCACAGAAGGGAAAATTGAGGCCTAGAGGCCCAGGATCATAAGATCACATCCCTATGCCCACATCAATGTCTCAGACTAAGTGTGGGAGCGAATCATCTGCCTGCCAGCTGAGCCTCCTCCCAGCAGATGCATCAGCAGAAGTCCCAGTGAGCACTGCTCTGTCTGACTGCCCAAGCCAACCAGCCTTTGTAACCAACAAGGGAAGCTCTAAATTGCCAGGAGACCTCCAGGCAGGGAGATAGAGGAGCGAGACATTGCAAGGGCTTACCTCAGTCTGGAAAGTTTTCTGTGTTCGTCTCTCTGGGCCCATAAACAGGGTCGGAACGGAAGAAAAAAAAATCACCCAGCATCAATTCGTGTCTCTTTCCTTCCCTGCCCAATCCTATTCCCTCTTATAGGATTCTAAGGGTTGTGGGGCTTGGTTCTTCTCTGATGGTGAAGAGACCTAGTGGGTCATGTGAGAGGGAGGAGCTTTGGGGTTGACAGACAGAAGGCCTTGCTTAGGTTCTAGACTTGTTATTTCTCTCGTGACGTGGGGAGCATGCAACCTGCCCCCAGAGCCTTATACCATGCCTATGTCTTGACCTAGTGATTAGTACTTGGGATAGTAGGCGGAAATTAACATGGATATATACAGCAAATATGTAGTTACTAGGATGTTCAACACAGCATTATTTATACTAGGAGAAAGCAATTAGAAACAACCTTGTCATCTATCACTAGCAGACTGGTGAATATATAGAGAGACACACATGAATGAAAAGACTAACCCATTTAAACATTTTCCGTAGAAAAACATTTTTAAGAGCCACTGTTTTCTTTTTTTTTTTTTTTCATTTTATTTTTCTATAAATTATTGGGTTACAGGCGGTATTCGTTTACATGAGTAAGTCCTTTAGTGGAAATTTGTGAGAACCTGGTGCACACTCAGGCTGAGTGTGGGACTGAATCGTCTGCCTGCCAGCTGTCCCTCCTCCCAGCACAGCCATCAGCAGATGTCCCAAAGAGCACTGCTCTGTCTGATTGCCTTAGCTGGCCAGCCTTTGTAACCAACAAGGGAAGCTCTAAATTGCCAGGATACTGAGGCTTGCCTCAGTATGGAAAGCTCTCTGTGTTTGTCTCTCTGGGCCCAACTAAGCAGTGTACACGGTACCATATTTGTTGTCTTTTATCCCTTGCCCCCTCCCACTCTTCCCCCCAAGTCCCTAAAGTCCATTGTATCATTCTCACGCCTCAGCGTCCTCACAGCTTAGCTCCCATGGATCAGTGAGAACATACCATGGTTGGTTTTCCATCCCTGAGTTACTTCACTTAGAATAATAGTCTCTAATCTCTTCCAGGTCACTGCAAATGCTGTTAGTTCATTCCATTTTATGGCTGAGTAGTACTCCATCGTATATGCATACCGGAGTTTCTTTATTCACTTGTTGATTGATGGGCATTGGGGTTGGTTTCACAATTTTGCTATTGTGAATTGCTGTAGAAAACTATTGAATGACGTGGATAAATATTCTCCCTGTGTTGAGCTTGTGGCAAATCATGAAACCACAAACAACTTCTTTTTTTGTCAACAAACAATACACATTCACTGAAAGAAAGACCTTGAAGGATACAGGTTGAGCTATTTATCTTAGCTATGATGGGCTAGGAATTTCAGATCACATCGATGTCTTCCTTACCTATATTTTTAGCAGTGTACGTGCACTACTTTTCTGATAAAATAACACAAAAGAAAGCTCCACGCCACTCTCACCTCCCAATACTGTTTTGAGAATCAACTGAGAGAGACTGTATGAAAATATTTGTAAAAGTTCCAAGAACGGGCGGGGTGCGGTGGCTCACGCCTGTAATCCCAGCACTTTGGGAGGCCGAGGCGGGTGGATCACGAGGTCAAGAGATCAAGACCATCCTGGTCAACATGGTGAAACCCCGTCTCTACTAAAAATACAAAAAATTAGCTGGGCATGGTGGCGCGTGCCTGTAATCCCAGCTACTCAGGAGGCTGAGGCAGGAGAATTGCCTGAACCCAGGAGGCGGAGGTTGCGGTGAGCCGAGATCGCGCCATTGCACTCAAGCCTGGGTAACAAGAGCGAAACTCCAAAAAAAAAAAAAAAAAAAGCTCCAAGAATAACATGAGAATGAAATGTAACCACACTTGCCTAGAAACAGTATTGCTTATGAAACCTGATGGATATTAAATATATGCACACAAATATTTAATGTTCTAATCTTGGGGAGATTGTTTAATGCTAGGACTGTTTCTAACTGGTGAGCTGCTACTCCTCTCACAAGGTCCAGCTCACGTTGCCTTCTTCAGGAGTCTCTCCCTTACCCAGCATGCTCAGATTTAAGGCAGTGGGCTCTTTCCTTTCTTTTCTTAAAGCATTAATTCGTTTCCAAGTTGGAAAACTCATCTGTTAATTACCTCCCTATCATTCCAGACTGGTTGCTCCTTGAAGGCTGAGGCCATGATGTTTACTTCGGAATCCCCAGCTCCTTACAGAATACGTGGTACATAGTAGGTGCTAAATAATTGCCTGCTGAAAAGCCAGATGAATGAATGACGCTCATGCCAGCTCCCTTTATTCAAGCAAGGGCTTCCGACAGCGTGTGTGTAATTCCGAGCTATAAATTGAATCGTATTTTTAAATGCACTAGGGGACTTGCTATTTAAAGACACACTGATGTAAATCCTTTTTATAAAATGAAGACATCTTGAGTAATGTGAATAATTGCTCCTTGACATATCTGTTTATAAGTTGATATTTTTAAGGATCAGAAAGACTGTTGCGTTTTCTAAAAATTCGTTCGACAAATATTTGTGAAGTCATACTCCGTGCCAGGCTGGGTGTTGGAAGTGGGCATTACTACAGGGTGGCCCCAACCTTTAAGGACTCACAAGCCCACTACATTCATTGGTAGTGTTGCCTTGAGGGTCTGGGGACAAGCATCAGCCTGCTAAGGTAGAATCTGGCCTTCTCTACTTTCTAGCTGTGTGTCCCTGGGCCACTTACGTAACCTCTCTGAACCTCAACTTCCACGTGTGTCAGCTATAGACGATAGAAGTCCCTACTTCCTACCAGTCATGAAGATAGAATAAGACAGTACACATAAACTGATTGGAAAATCGCCTGACCTGATACATACTTGCTTTTATCATTAGAAGGCAAGGTAGGGAAGTGTCCATGTGGCATGCACACTGTGAGAAATCTCCTGCCACTAGCATCCTGAAGATCTGTGTGGCTTTACTTCTTCCTGACAGCTACAGGACTCAGCCTCAGTTTCTCCATCTGCATAATGAGGGCAATAAAACCAACAAAATGACAACATGTTGAACTTTAAGTAAAACAGGTGTATTTAGTGTTGCAGAGACAATTTAAGAAATCACAATCATTCTTTTTGTTTTAGCAGGTAGCAGATTATTTAAGCCTTTTCCCATTTCCCTTATCTCCCCACTCTCTGCACGTGGAAGAGGATTTTAGCTTAGCAGGTTGATGTCTCTTTTCTCCCTAATGGGTGCCTCTTGGTAGAGCTTCTACAGATGTGCCCAGCTCTGAGCTGAGGGAGCCCCATGGAGACCTGTGTCAGCAGGGTGATGGAAGTGACTGTTGTTTGCACAGATTGTATGTATATACACAGTCACACAGGGGAAGGTGGTTGTTCATTTGTACTAGTGCCTGTGGAAAACAAACGCGCCTTAGTTGTAGATATAAGATAACAATGTTAGATGTAGACAATAATCTTTTGCTCCCATTTTGCAGATGGGAAAACTGAGGTCTGGCAGCTGTTCAGAAGAAGCAGAACCACACCAATCTGCCACGTAGGAAAATCCCAGGTTGGAAAATACCTCTGACAGGGGTGTCCTTACCAAACTACAGCTCTCTTGGACGATGGTTTCATTACAGGGCCTGGGAGAGGCTTTAGTGTCCAATGGTGGCCCTCCCGAGGGCGGAAATTTGGACTGGGATTGATGGATGGAATGGGGGGCTTGGAAAACCAGGAGCAAGTAGGATGCAAGCTTGCGTCCCACTGTGACTCCTGTTCCAGGCAACTTCCTATAAACAGTCCTGCTGTGGACTATGAATGGATGAGTGTCACCTCCAGTTCCTGGCCCCAGGCTGCCGAGGGGACCCTATGAGACAAGGGCTTTCTGAGGCCATCTAGCATCCCCCTTCCCTCTGAACTTACAGATGTGCCAAGAGCCTGGCTCTGGCCACCCATTCAGTGAGATTAGACATGCAGGGCTCAGACCCCCACTGGTTCTCCTTGAATCCTCAAAATGGCTTGAAACTTGGGGTGCCTTTAGTCCTCACTCATGTATTTGTTTAACAAACACAGAACACTTGCCATCTTCCAGTTCTTGGTGCTTTCTAGACATCAGCTCATGCCATCCTGATCAGAGCGACACTTTAAATTAAGTACTATTACTATCCCCATTTCACAGATGTATTAACTGAGACATAGAGAGTGAAATCCTTGGTCAAGGTCACAAAGCTAGGAAGCTGCAACCTGGGCCCAGGGTCTCCGCTCGTAAACACCTCACTGTGCCAATTGGCCTCTTGGGAGCGGAAACTCATCCACTTTAGCTTCTCTTTGTCTTCTTCTACCTTCATCAAGAAGAAAGTCTCAACTTGGTGTTACTCTGCCTTTAACACTTTCCCAATGCTTACTAATATTTTTTAACAAAGAGAGAGCAGGCCTCAGGCTCAGTGCCTTCCTGGCAACCGTGTTTAACGGGAAGTGTTAAGAGGTTGGTATGTCCTCGAGGAACTTTGGGAAACGCTGTCTTTTGTAGAAATGGATTCCGAGGGATGCAGAGACTTGCACAAAGCCTCTGAACAGGCAGGTCACTCAAGAAGTTAAAAAAAAAAAAAAAAAAGAAAAAAAAATTGGTCTTTTTGACCACCTGCTGTCTTGAGCTTTTTCAATCCAATTCAGTTCAAAACTGATTCAACAAACAGCTTTAGAATGACTGGCAAGAGGCATAACGCATATGTGAATACTGTGAAAATCATAAACGTTATACAAATGTAATGGATCATGAATGCATTATTTTTTTATTGGGGGGAGCTTATTCCTTTAGGTGTGCTTCTTTTCACCACAGACACTTTTAGCCCGAAAGGGTTACAATCCCAAGAAAAGCTTTTTCGTAAGCACAAAGAACTAATATTAGCAGATTGGGGTTTCTGTAAATATTCATTGTAATCTGTGACTTGGTGAGCATCAAATTCCACCCTCCCGAAAGCTGCACATTTATAACTTGTGAATTCATAAATATTTACGAATTCACACAATCATCACTGACAAATTATTTCATCTGACAGCTCCACACAGGCTCAGCCTGGTTTTGTGAAATTCTGATCAAATCTCGCGTAAACTTCCCGGGTGACAAGCAGAGACCGAACGCGGCTAAAATCACACCAGATTCTGTAGATTCTAGTGGGTCAGTAACTGATATTTACAACAGTGATAACAACAGTAGCTTGAACAAGAGAGATTTTGTTTCATGACGGGCTGCCAGGTGTTCTCAACAACTCTACACACATTTCTAGAGACACGTCTTTGAAGGTGTCAAGAATGGGGGTCTTGTCAGGAGGAGGGAGGTGAGCTTGGGACCCGGACAGGCTGGGTTTGAATCCAGAGCTGGCTACTGAGATCTGTGTGTTCCTTTACAGGTTTCCAAGCCTTGCTGAGCCTCAGTTTCTCAGGTTTGAATTCAGGAAAATAAAAACCACAACATAATAGGATTATGAGAGTGAAACTCTTGGCCCAGAGTCTGCCACCTAGTAGGCAGCTCAGTACATCTTGGTTTTATTATTCTTACAAATAATCATTTAAATAATCATGATTCCCAGCATGAGCAAGTTTTCAGTGAGTTTGAATGTATGCAGAGGAAGAGTTGCTTGAAAGCCCTTTTCCTGTGTCTCTCCCTAATGTTGCTTAGGGGCATGTTTCTGTGTGGTTTTAATTGTCGTGCTCCAGAAAGGCATCCTGTGTCTCCCATGCAAAGACTGGAGGACACCCCAAGCATCCGTCAACCGATTGGACTTATTCTTTCATTCATGTACCTTTGCAAGGACAAGAAATTACTTGCCTTTTTATTTGACTTTTTTCCAATTTGGTAATTGAACATCATGCTGGTGAATATGAGTTTGCGTCCAGATGAGGTGGAAAAAAACTCCCACCCTTGTTGATCAGGGTTGGATGAGGAGATCTCAAGCCATGTCTGGAGGAGAAAATCTGACCCTGGTGATGAGAGCTAGGTCTGCCCGTGGCTTAGCTTAGCCCTGGCAGATGGAAGCCGTCCAATTTATTACAATGATGATGGTTTAGCTTTGACTCAATGCCGGGCACTGGAGTCCTCCTAGAGCAGCTATAAAGGCTGGATCAGACCATGCTATTCCTTGGCTTAAAACACCCAGTAGCTTCCCATAGTGCCCCGTATAGCTCTGGTCACCCCACGTGCCCCTGCCTCTGTGATTGCCCTGGATGCGTTCTATTTTTTGAACAAACCCGTCTCATTCCCATCTCAGAGTTCTGACACTTTCTGTTCCCTCTGCCTAAAATCTGTCCCCACCCTGCCAGTTCTTCCGTCTATCTGCACTCATCACTCTTCACCCAATCGCTCTCTTTTTATTACTCTTGTTTCCTTCATAGCACTTACCAATTGAAACTCTAATGTCTGCTTTTTTCTTACTTTCTGTCTGCCCACTCACTCTGAGGTCCGCAAAGGCAGGATCTCGACTGCCTTGCCATGGATGGATGGATAGATGAATGGATGGATGGATGGATGGATGGATAATGGTTGGATGAATAGGAGAGAGGGAAGGAGAAAAGTGGGAAAGAAAGGAAGAAAGGAAAGGAAGGAGAGGAAAAGAAAAGAGGGAGAAAGAGAATAAAGGAAATTTAAAAAACCAAGATGGAAGGATGGACGGATAGATAAATGGACAATGGTGGATGAAAGAAGGGAGGAACGGAGGGAGAGAGGGAAGGAGAGAGATCAGATGAACCTGGTATTTCCCAAACTCAGTTGACCACAAAACCTTCTTTGTCAAAGACACACCTGTTTATAATACAAGGAAGTCACTTCGTGAAAGAAAACAAAACCACTTGGAAGTCTGACCCCATTACAAAGAGAAAGGACACCACAGTCATAGCCCTGAGCCCTGGTCTGTGCACATACACTATTTTATTGATTTGCTTCCTTGCATTTTTCACCTTCTTACCTTCCTCCAGACAGCAACCACCTGATCACACACAGGCGTGGGGCACCACATGGCACCGGGCACCACTTTGCCGCTGCAGCTCGGCCCAGAGCCTGCCGTTGGCACGTCGAGCCCACCGTGCAGTTGCTCAGCCCGTCTGCCTCCTCCACGAGCCACGGGTCCTCAGAGCGTCGGCAGAACAGCCGGGCCGACTGCAAAGCCTGCGGTAGCAGCAGCCTCGGAGGGAAACGAGCTCTTGAATGGAAACATATGGATCTGAGTGGTGTGGGAGTCTGTCTTTTTTAAATTGCATCAAACCCTTCCCTTGCCTTGAGAGCTCTATGTGTTTCAAAGGCGCTGAATGCGATGGCAGGCTGCAGTTTGCTTTTCCCTGTTCACCTGCCTTCAGAGTGCCGAAAAATAATGAACCTCTCCCCTCACCCCGCCTTCAGCCTGCACAGGGAAGAGGGAAACAAGCAGCCACCGTCTTCCTAACCGTTTAACATGTCTCGACGCCTTCTCTTCCCCCCAAAAGAAATTGGCATTTTGTTATATTCCTCTTTTCGCAAGAGTTGTCTGTGCTGTGCAGATCAAACCCCTTTGTTTCCAGTTTCTTGTTGGCTCCTGTGTTCAGGAACTTCAGAATGCCACAGTAGGGAAGGCAGGGCTGGGGCCTGCAGAAAACGACAGGAAACAATGGCTTGCAGATAGCAGAGTTCTCATTCATTCATTCATTCATTTATACACAGCAAGCATTGCACACCCAACCTGCCCAGGAACTTTCATTCACTCATTCACCCATTCATCCACTCATCCATCCATCCATCCATCCACCCATCCATTCATCCATCCATCCATCCATCCATCCACCCATCCATCCATCCATCCATCCATCCACCCATCCATTCATCCACCCATCCACCCATCCACCCATCCACCCATCCATCCATCCATCCACCCATNCATCCATCCATCCACCCATCCATTCATCCACCCATCCACCCATCCACCCATCCATCCATCCACCCACCCATCCATTCATCCATCCATCCACCCATCCACTCATCCATCCATCCACCCATCCATCCACCCTTCCATCCATCCATCCATCCGTCCATCCACCCACCCACCCATCCATTCATCCATTCATCCATTCATCCACTCATCCACCCATCCATCCATCCATCCATCCACCCATCCACCCACCCATCCATCCATCCATCCACCCATCCACCCACCCATCCATCCATCCATCCACCCATCCACCCATCCATCCACCCACCCATCCATTCATCGAATTACCCATCCATCCATTCATCCACCCATCTATGCATCCATTCATCCACCCATCCATTGATACCTCCACCCATCCACCATCCATCCATCTTTCTAGCCATCCATCCATCCTCCCATCCATCCATCCATCCATCCACTCATCCATCCATCCATCCTCCCATCCATCCATCCATCCATCCACTCATCCATCCATCCATCCTCCCATCCATCCATCCATCCATCCACCCATCCATCCATCCACCTATCCATCCACTCATCCATCCATCCATCCACTCGCCCATTCACCCATTCATCCACCCATCCATTCATCCATCTACCCATATGCCATCCATCCATCCATCCTTCTACCCATCCACCATCCATCCATCCATCCACCCATCCATCCATTCATCCACCTATCCATTCATCCATCCACACATCCACCATCCATACATACATACATCCACCCATACCTCCACCCATCCACCCATTTATCCATCCATCTATCCATCCATCCATCCACCCATCCACCCACCCATCCATCCATTCATTCACTGGGTTTCCTACTATGTGCCTAGCATTATGCCGGGCACCAGGACCACATATTCAAGTTTCAATAATACCCTTTTCAGAGACCACACAGCAGCTTGCAGATGCGAGGCTGGCTTTATTTTTAGCAGGAAAGCTGGTTGGGAAGCTAAATCAGCACAGACTATCTCAAGGAAAGGCTTCAACACCTGTAGGTAAAAGTTGGAGAAGGGATAGAGGTGAGGAGTCAGGAGTGAGAGGCACTGTGCACATTTGATTCAGGACTCACCAGCATCCTGCCAGGAGGCACAAATAGCCCCATTTTGCGGATGAGAAAACTGAGTCTCAGAGACATGAAGAGGTGGAACTAACCTCATGCAGCAGTAAGATGGGCACAGATCTCTGTGTGGTCAGTAAATGACCAGCACCACAGTAATTGCATACTCAGGACATGGTGGGAGGAGAAAAAAGGGGTCCCCAGCTTTGTCACATTTTCCCCTTACTGCAGTCCCCATGAGGAGCGTGGAGTAGGTTTTCTTATTGCCCCAGATGAGGAGACCTAGGCTCTGAGAGGCTGTCGGTTTATTTAAGGTCATACAAGTGAGAAAACCAGGATTGATTTCAGTGCTCCCCGTCGCCCCCCCCATTGATTTCGGTGCTCCCCATCACCCCCCCTCCATTGATTTCAGTGCTCCCCGTCGCCCCCCCCATTGATTTCAGTGCTCCCCGTCGCCCCCCCCCATTGCCACACAGTCAGCTCAGCCCGATTCCACCCACACACAGCAGCTTGGAAGACACTTGGAGCCCCAAGTGTGGCTTTTCCCGACAAAGCCAGCACTCGATTATTGGGAAGTGCCTCCCCCAGCCATTTCTGGTTCCATTTGAGAAAAATAAATAAAGCTGGGGTCTGACTCTGCGGTGATAAGATGACAGGGGTGGAAGAGGGGGAGGTCAGACGGCTTTGCAATGCCACTGGAGAGAACAGACAGCATTCCCCACCACTCATGGGGTTCATGCATACCCCCACACCCAGCCTTGGGGAAGTGCTGCTAATTGAATCTGCATAAGAACCTAAGCCTTCACCACTCCGTCCTGTCCATTTGATCCAATTCCTTTTTTGTTATAGTAGCAATGCCTTTAGTGTGGTTCAGATGTGATTAAGGGGACAGGAATCTAAGAAAGGGTAGATACGTTAAAGTCACATGGACCTCCCTCTCCCTCCCAGCCCACTCCCACCCCAGCTGGGAAAAAAATCAAACAGTTTTCAGGAAACACGGGCTCTGTATTAGGTTAGGGCAGTAAAGGACTTTGCGTGCGTGTGTGTCTGTGTGTGTATAGATCAAAAAGCCCAGATAATTCATTTTTTCTCGGCTTGTTCCAAAGTGTCATCTTCCTTGCCTCTTCTTCCCCTCTACCTGAGAAGATGTTATTTTTTGTTTTAAATGGAGATTATTATCCTTCAAACAGAAATATTGCCTCCAAATTTGGAGTAAGCAGATAATGAGGCCACTTTGGTAATTTCACACTGATGACAAGAGAAACATCTACACGACTGATTGACAGTTGCCACGGGAAAAGCAGAACCCTCCAAAATCCCTCCTCGGCTGGCTGCAGAAGGCTGGGTGGGTGGTGCGGGAGGGGGCCGGGGCTGAGGGCTGGTCTGGTCTGAGGAAGCAGGGAGGCCTGGTGGCCCTGTGACCTCTGCCCACAATCTGTGGGGTCTTCACCACCTCGTCAGACATTCGAGCTGACAACTGTGTGAAATTGAAATTGTGGAGTTGATTAAATGATGTATTTAAGGCTTCATGAAAGGAGGAGTGGGTTTGGGAGTGAGGAGGGGAGAAGTGGGAACAGACTAAGGAGGGGGAAGAGGGAGGGGCAGGAGGAAGAGGGATAGGAAAGGAGAGAAAGGAAGATAATGGGGAGGGAGAAGAAGAGACAGAGATGGGGAGGGGAGAGGAAAGGAGAGACGGAGAGAAATGGAGAATGGGGGAGAGGGGAAAGGAGGGAGAGGCAAAGAGGGAGACGGAGAGGAACGGAGAAAAAGAGGAAGAGGTCAGGGGAAGAAAGAGAATGAGAATCTAGAAGGAAAAAGAGAAGAAGGGAGGAAGGAAAACAGAAAGGTGAAACATGCAAGCAAAAAGGAAGAAAAGATGGAGAAAAGCCGAGAGAGACAAATATCCACAGGAGAGAAGGAAAAGAGGAAGAACAGCAGAGGAGGAAGGAAGAAGAAGGAGAAAGAGAGGAGGGTGCCGGGAAAAGAGATGAAGAGAGGAAGGGGTCCGAGCCGGGGAGGGGGAGGCTGGTGGAGGAGCAGGAAGTCTGGGGGCTCAGATGCGCGCCCTCCGTCCACCCCCTCTCTCGCCTGTAATGTGGGGAGGGTTTATCTCACCAGGAGCAGCAGGCTCAGTCACTGATCTAATCAAATTATTCAGCATTAAAAAACTGCCAAGACATTCCAGTACTTCAGCTCCCAGAGACCCAGCTGGGATCAAATGCTAATCAACATCGTCACGATATTTATTCCCACTGTCAGGCTGCTGCGTGTTTGTTTTCCGAGGGCTGCATACTAAAGTGGAGGACGAGATGGATCGGGCCGGTGGCCGGGGGATGAGGAGCCGAGGGCGGCAGGGAGGAGGCCGGGCAGGTGGGGAGGAGGCCGGACCCAGGAGAGGCACCCGCAGAGCTCACAGGGTGGGGCAATGGACCCCAAATCGCCCCACCAAAATATCCAGAATTTTTCCAAGATGCCCTCTTCTCATCTCTACTCTCATGATCCCCATCTCAAGGCAAGTCAGCAAGTCAGTGGTCAGTTTGGACTCAGAGAAGCTGACCTTTGAACTCAGGCTCTGTGACTCCAGGCACACTGTTTAACCTCTCTGGGCTTTCTGCTGTCTCTTCTGTTGCCCGGTGCCCTAAGCCCACCCCACCAGCTTGCCATGGATTCACTGAGAGGGAGGTGATACAAGAAGCAGGGCCAGATGGATGCCACTCCGGTCCCCGGCTGTGTGACTGTGTGCAGCTTACTTAACCTCTCTGTGCCTCAAGTTTTCTGGGATAACAATAGTGACCGATCCCACAGAGTTCTCTGTTTAAGTGAATTAAGACACAGAAAGCTATATATGAGCACTCAGTATATGTTTGGAATCATTACTAGCTCTTCATATTTTTGCAATGAGCTGGATTAAATAATGCATGTAAAATATTAGCAGGAGTTCTGGTCTTGATCAGGATTGAAGAATGAATCAAGCCCCCACACTGTCATTGTGTTCGGGTTGCTGGGCTCTTACCTTTCTGGGGATCCCTCCCTGGATCCCAGAGGGGCCTCTGAGCCAAGATCCCAAGCCCCAGGGTGCCTTCCCTGTGGGGGCAGCAGAAAGCAGAGGGGACCGGCCCAGACTCACCGCCTGAACTTGGCATGTCTCTCTCGGGATTCCGCCCGCCCCTCGCCCACTCCCTGAAGGTCACAGCGCAGGGGGGAAAACGAATTAATTTCCTTTGTTTTTCAGAGTTTCATTTTTTAAATTACAGCCTTCCCTCCTCTCTAATAAATACTCAACAATTAAAGCTTTTTTTCCCAAAGTGTGATTTCAACATTTCAATGTCCCTCCCCTCCTGTCACCTTCACTGCCATAAACAGATTCGTAAAAACTGCTTTTGACGCCCCAGCTGCCATTAGCCACTTAAAATCCCGTAATTATCATCCTATCACGGGCCTGTTAACGAGCAGTAAAAATAAGGCCATTGAATATGGTAATTTATTCGTAAATTAGCCTAATGAGAATAGGTTTCAGACACTGTTTACTTGCGGGCTGCCTACGCCAGGCCCAGGCAGCACCGACAGGAGGTATGCCTGGGAGGGCGCCCGGGCACCCACTGGGTGGCAACGGCCCCTCCCCGTGGCTCTGCACCCACAGACTCCATTCGAGTTCCCTTCTTCAAGACAGCACCTGGCTCCGTGGCCTGTGGGACAAGTGACAGGCCTGCCTGCCCTAGTCAGGCTCCAGACAGTGACACACGAATGCCAGGGCCTGCAGTGAGGGCTGATCACTACCCGGAAACCTTTACATGCTTGGTGATCTTGGCCATATCACTCTGTAGGCCTCAATGTTCTCATCTGCAAAATGGGATTCATGTGCCAACTAACAGAGTTATTTTGAAAATGAGGTGAGGTCATATATAGAAATGCTTAGAATAGGTCCTAGTGCAGTTACGTGCTTCTACGTACATTCTGGCCACTATTTGATTATGGGGACATTAGTCCCAGCAGATAAAATCCAGTGCTGACTGACTGACCCTAAGAAAGTACCCCTACTGTAGTGAGTCAAATATCACCCCAACAACGCGTCCACCACCCCCCAGTCCCCAGCCAAGTCACATCTACCTGGAACCTCAGCTTGTAATTTTATTTAAAAACAGCCTCTTGGAAGGTGTAATTAAATTAAGATCAGGTTGTTCTGTTTTAGGGTGGGCCCTAAAATCCAATAACTGCTGTTCTTTTTTCTTTTTCTTTTCTTTCTTTCTTTCTTTTTTTTTTTTTTTTTTT
>NW_016107552.1:948598-953648 GCF_001604975.1 Cebus imitator | reverse complement strand
TTTTTGAGACAGAGTCTCAGTCTGTCACTCAGGCTGCCAGGCTGGAGGGCAATGGCATGATTACAGTCACTGCCACCTTGACCTCCTCAGCCCAAGCAATCCTCCCATCTCAGCCTCCCAGGTAGCCAGGACTGTAGGCACACGCCACCACCCCTGGCTAATATCAGAGTCTTTTTCAGAGACAAGTCTCACTGTGTTGTCTAGGCCGGTCACAGACTCCTGGCCTCAAGCAAACTGGTGTTTTTAGAAGAAGAGGAGGGGACACACAGACGCATGAAAAAGAGGAGACAGCCTTGTGAAAATGGGGCCAGAGACTGGAGAAGTGCAGCCACAAGGCCAGGCACTCCTGGGGCCACCAGACATCGGATGAGGCAAGGGAGGATGAGGCTGAATGCCTGGGTGAAGAGAGCCGCCATTGTCTGAGATTTGGCTTTGGCTAAAATTTGGGCCGAAGGAAGACTCTGGAGTCGGAGTTGGGCTCAGCTGTACCATAAACCAGGTGTCTACTGGTCAGTGGAGCTCCCCGAGGGCAAAGAGTCTGTCCTCTCGGCTTGATCAGCATATTATGTCTGTAATAAATATTTGCTGAGCAAACCCAGCCTGTGTGGGACATTTACAGAGCCCTTTTACCACGTACCAGGCACCTCGCTGGCCCTGGACCAGTCTGGCAAAGCCCCAGGCTGCCCCCAGGGCTCCAGGCTGACAGGTGCAGCAGATATCAAAGGAACCTTCATGTAAAGGACTTTTGCTTTCCAGTGGGTGAGTCTGTGGCATATGAAGCCCAGAGGAGACCCCAACCAGGCCGGGGGTCTCAGGGACGTCTTAATGGGTATGAGGGCTTCATTCTCGTGTTGATTGGTCGGCAGGGAGAAACTGGCAAGTCCCCAAGGTGATAACAGAACACGATGCACACTAAAGCCAGCAAGTGAATGTGCCCAAGCCTCGGTTTCCTCATCCGGAAAATGGGCCCGATCATCTGTACCTCCTAAAACCTGGTGGGGCATGCGTGAGATCCAGCACGTCAAGCGTGCAGTGTGGTACCAGGCTGTATGCAGCAAACAGAAGCCACCATTGTGGCAGCTGTGATCATAACTGGCATTCTTAGTGATCCAGCTCCTCCTCCGAGTCTGCAAAGCCTGGCAGCTTGGCTGGGCGTCCTGACTTCTCTACCTCGTCACCCTCTTCTCTCTCCATCCTCATCTTGCTCCAGATCCCTTTGTCCCCTAAACGTTCCACCTGAAACCAAACATGAGTCAGACCCCAAGACTCAAACCCTTAAGGAGAACTGCATTGTTCTCACGCTCCAGATGAGGAAACTGAGGCTCAGAGGGGTGAAGGGACTGCCCAGGGTTGCCCAAGCTTGTTGCTTACATTGCCTGAGCCAGCCTCCTGCTCCCTTGCTCCACTTTAATCTGCTCCCAGTGCTGCCCCAAGGCTCTCCTAGCACCTGATGCAGTGACGTCCAACTGAACTGCACACCCAGACCAGGCCCAAGGCACCTGTGACTGAGCTCCAAGCTTTCTCTCCAAGCTGGAGGTGGAGCGTGGAAGCTCTGGATTCTAGTCTTGTGTCTGCCCCTGACCATTGCTGTGTGACTGTAGGCAAGCCTCTTACCTTCTCTGGTCCTCTTTTTCTATATATGTAAGTGATAAATATAAATTACGAATAGTTACAGGGATTTATTATTATGGTGATTAAATGAGGAGAACTGAGGTCCATGGGGGTTTCTCAGCCACCTCCCAGTGCCTTGCTTGGCGTGTTAGGAATGGCGGGCAGCTGGCAGCAGGTCCAGATATTTATTGAGCACTTTCTATGTGCTAGGCACTGGTGAGCCAAGCAGACACAGTCTCTGCCTTGGGGCTCATAGTCTGGTAGGGAGATGGAGACTTTTTGATCATCACTGGGTAGATGTAAATTGCACCTGTGACAAGAGGTCACATAGTGGGAACATGGAACATGGTGTGATGAGCGGACACTTGATGTAGCTGGGGGTTAAGGAATGCCTCCCCGAGGCCACTGTCACTGAAAGGGATGGTCTCTAGAACAAGGACTTAAAGGAGGACAAATGGGCCAAACAATAGGGGCAGACAGTCTGTCCCATTCCTCCAGGCAGCAGGAATGGCACATGCAAAGGCCCTGGAGCAGGGAGAGCCTGACAAAGTACCAGTGTGGCTGCAGCCCAGATGTGGAAGGGGAGGGGATATGGGACAGGGTGGGTGCTGTGAGCAGGGGCCAGGCCATAAGAGAGCCTACAGGTCGTGAAGACTAGTCAGACCTGGCCGGGTGCAGTGGCTCACACCTGTAATCCTAGCACTTTGGGAAGTCGAGGTGAGTGGATCATGAGGTCAAGAGTTCAAGACCAGCCTGGCCAACATGGTGAAACCCCGTCTCTACTAAAAACACAAAAATTAGCCGGGCATGGTGGTCTGCGTCTGTAATCCCAACTACTCGGGAGGCTGAATCAGGAGAATCGCTTGAACCCAGTAGGCAGAGGTTGCAGTGAGCTGAGATTGTGCCACTGCGCCCCAGCCTGGGTGACAAAGCAAGACTCTGTCTCAAAAAGAAAAAAAGAAAGGAATAGTCAGACCTTCATCTCAACATTGGTGAAGGGTTTAGTTTGAAGCGAGAGCACCTGACAAATCAGTGTATGGAAAACGGTGAGAGGGATCTACATATGGAAGAAAAGAAGTAAGAAGGCTGTTTGGGTCACAGCTCAGAGGGAAAAAATAAAAGCAAGGAGCAAAGGATGCCAAGTACAGATATTCAGGTTGTTGACTGCACAAAGGACTTGCAGAGCCATATCCTTGCCTTCGTGGCCCAGAAAAAAATGAATTAAGGCAAGAAGCAAGAGATGTCAAGTACAGATATTCAGGTTGTTGACTACACAAGGGCCTTGCAGGTCTAGGACCACCTGAAGAAGGGGTTCTTTCTTCCCCCTCACCCAGAAACATGGTGTAGGCTGTGTCTGTCATGACGGGAAGCTGCCTCCACTCCTCAGCCTCCACTCCCAAACCCAATGAAGAACTGATCAATGCAGATAAATGATGCCCACTGGAGCCACAGGCTGCAACAGCCATCCCTGTCCCCAGCTGAGGAGCCCTGGCTCCTGGTTCCATCACTGAGTAGGAGGCCGACCTTGGCCCAGCTCATGGAGAAGGCAGACCGGTTTCGGAACCTCCTTTGAGCTCAGCCTTTTGAATGGCTCAGTTTTGTCCCCTGAAACAGCTCAGATCTCATAGAGTACAAGTATGGTGGTCTTGGAGCCATCATTTTCTCTGTCTCCTTTTCCTGCCCTGACTCCCCAGGATATAAGCTTTCCTGACTCAGGCTTAAGATCTCATGCCTTGGACCGCATCCTTGAAGGTTCCAGGAGTCAGATGCTTACGTCTCAGCAACTCATCACAGCCCTGATCCTCCTAGTTTCAACAAAGATGGAAATGAGGCTCAGAGAGGTCCAGCGACTTTTCCAAGACCACACGGGCCCAAAGTAGGCAGAACCATGGTTCATGCTAAAACCTGCTGCCCTGGCCAGGCACGGTGGCTCATGCCTGTAATCCCAGCACTTTGGGAGGCTGAGGCAGGCGGATCACCTGAGGTCGGCAGTTCGAGACCAGCCTGACCAACATGGAGAAACCCCATCTCTATTAAAAATAGAAAAATTAGCTGGGTGTGGTTGCCCATGCCTATAATTCCAGTTACTTGGGAGGCTGAGGCAGGAGAATCTCTTGATCCCAGGAGGCAGAGGTTGTGGTGAGCCAAGATTGCACCAGTGTACTCCAGCCTGGGCAACAAGAGTGAAACTCCAACTAAAAAAAAAAAAAAAAATTGGCTGCCCTGCCTAGGTTTTTTTCTCTCACTGTGGTTGTCAGGAAGAGAACTGCCAATTCAAATGCCACCACTGGTGGCACGTTCTTGGTCAATCTGTCCGTTTCTGGAGCCTGTCGTGAGCACGAAAGGAAAGTAGGGCCACATTTCTAATTTCTATTCGCTCCTCTCTAGCTCACACTCTGCTCACAGCTTTGCGAAGAAAAGGGCCATGTGAGGCTGATGCTACAGCCATCAGGACCTGAATGTATTCTCTCCTGGAAACCACAGGAGACCCATGGCTTCAACTCCAGATCCACAATTTAAACCACCATATATTCAGATCCACATAAAAGTTTGGACCCACGGGTAACGGTTTTGAAAAAATCCTGCAGCCCCCATTACTTCCCTTCATGGCCCAGTCACGTCGACTTCTGCTGGGGACCTGCGCCATTTTTCTTCCACCCCCACCCCGACCCCCACCCCCCCGACAGAGGCTGTGAGTTTTCAGGGGCCATGGTGATGAGGTTTCTGACCGACTGTTGACCAAACGGATTTCCAGCTGCATTTGAAAAGGAAAATATCTTTCCAATGTACCAAATAATGAAAAATGACTGGGCGAGTTTATAACTGTTGATTTAGCCACCAACTTCCCCCCAGCCCTGACTCCGGTTCTCTGGAGGTTTTCACCGAGCATTAATTCACTCTCTTTCTCGGCGCACAAAGAAATAGGTCCTCCTGAATCCATTCTGCAGTGTCTTAGCTTCCAGGCCTGTTGGAAATGGTTTAGCATCTGCTCTTAATAGATACCGCAACGTGAGGAGTGGGCAGGGGCTGGGATGGGGGTTCACAGCGTCAGAGAACAGACATCAAATTTCAGGGAAGCACATGCTGAGAAGCTGTTGCCTGGAACAACCACAGAATACAGCAAGGGAAGTGGCTCCTGGGGGCCTCAAGAGGCACAGAAGTGAGCAAAGCCACTCATAAGCCTTCCAACCCATCAAGCCACAAAGAGGGTCAAGATAAGGAGTCAGAGATGAATGCTGGGCTGGAGCTTTTCTGGCTCTGCTGCATTTGAAACACATGGGAACCCTTTTCCTTTCTTTTTTCTTTTCTCTCCCTTCCTTCCTTCTTCCTTCCTTCCTTTCTCTTTCTTTCTTTCCCTTTCTTTCTTTCTCTTCCTTCCTTCCTTCCTTTCTTCTTTCTTTCTTTCTTTCTTCTTTCTTTCTTCTTTCTTTCTTTTCTT
>NW_016107552.1:928977-948485 GCF_001604975.1 Cebus imitator | reverse complement strand
TCTTTCTTTCTTTCTTTCTTTCTTTCTTTCTTTCTTTCTTTCTTTCTTTCTTGTTTCTTACTTTCCTTCCTTCTTTCTTTCTTTCTTGTCTTGTTCTGTCACCCAGGCTGGAGTGCAGTGGTGCGATCTTGGCTCACTACCTCTACTTCCCAGGTTCAAGTGATTCTTGTGCCTCAGCCTCCTGAGTAGCTGGGGCACACCACCTCACCCAGCTAATTTTTGTATTTTTAGTAGAGATGGGATTTCAACATGTTGGTCAGGCTGGTCTCAAACTCCTGGCCTCAAGTGATCCGCCAATGTCAGTCTCCCAAAGTACTGGGATTACAGGCATGAGCCCCCCGCCTGGCCATACTGGGAGCTTTTAAAATCCCCAGTGCCTGGCCACATCTCAGATCAATTGCATGAGAATGTCCAGGGAAGGAGCCCAGAAATCTGCATTTTCTTAAATTCCTGCAGATGATTTCAATGCACAGTGAAGATTGAGAACCGATGAGCCAGGAATGCTCAGACCAGTGGTTCTCAAAGTAGAGATCCCAAACCAGCAGCAGCAGCATCACCTGGGAGCTTGTCAGAAATACAGATTCCTGGACCCCAATCCAGATCTATTGAATCAAACACTCGTGAGGTGCGCCCAGACATCTGCGTTGTCACAAGCTCTCCAAGAGCTCCTGATGCTTGCACAAATTTGGGGGCTACTGAGCTGGACATTGGCAGGGTAGGAAACATATATTCATCCTCCCAGTCATTCCCTCACTTCACCAACTGCTCATGCTTCCAGCATACAGTATCCCTGCTATGAGCCAAGCGTTGTGCCACATTTTAGGCATCCGGTGATAGAACAGAGGCGAATTTTGCATTCAAAGAGTTTGCAGTCCCCATGTGGAATTTTCCAGATAGTAGAACCAAAGATGGTCTTCAACGTAGAAAAGGATTTGAGCTGAGCCTTCCAATGACAGCCTCAGTTCCTCTCTTTTCTCTGCCTGTGTGCATCCAGCCTGAGCACCTCGCATCCCTGCAAAGGAATCCACGTGTGTGCATGATCTCACTCGCCAACATTCATTCAGCAGAGGCTTCATTCCACATCTACACAGCTCCAGGCTCTGTGATAGAAGCTAGAGATTGAGGAAGGCCCAAGTCTCCCAAATTACACACTCCAGAGTTGAGCAGAACAGGTGAGAATAGAAGAGGATTCAGAGCAGAATGCTCTTGTTGGATGCTCACCCATGCCAGATGGCAGCATGGGTCTTCCCAGTCTGGCCAGACCTGAATACTGCCCAGTTTCCTTCTCATGTACAGAGGCAGAAAAATGTAGCAATCAGAACTATAGGCTCTGTCCCCCCACAGCCTGGCTTTATACCTGGCTCTGAGGCTTACTAGCTGGATGGCCTTGAGCAAGTTATCTTATTTTTTCATGTCTCACTTACTTGATCTGTAAATTGGGAATAAACACAGCACCAGCCTCATTGCATTGTGGCGAGAATTAAATGAGAATTGGAAATCTTAGAACAGCGTCTGGCGTGTAAGAATTATTCGTTGTACTAATCACAAACATTACTCTTGAAAAAGTTGCTTGAAAATAAAATCCATTTTAAAAACAGATTGCTTTTCACATGTACTGGAGATCTTGCTTCTTCAGTGATTACTGTAGGGGATCCATTTTATAAAAGGAATAGCTTGAGTCACCATATGTTGAATTTGCTTAAAATGAAGTAAACATGTCACCTGCTTCTGAGAATGGCAGAAAGGGAGCTTGGCTAGGAAGTGTGGCAGGATTATTATGAAACTCTCATCTCAGAAGGTTCCGGAAATCCCTTGAAGTCTCTGATTTTGCAACCATGCTGGTCTGTCTTCTTTCCTTCCTTTCCGCTGATAGTTCTCCCAATCCTGGGAAATAAAAAGATGTTTTAACTGAGAGCTAGTAAGGGGCAACACATCCTTTCCTCTTCATATCTCAGTATGGGAAATATTAAGAACCTCTATGAATCCACAAGCCACCCTTGCTCTGAAAATGGTTTCCCTGTATATTTCTTTCCACTTCCTGTCTCATAGGAAGTGGCCACCTCCTGTCTTGTGGAATCACAGCCAAGGTGCTTTGCCCAAAATCACTCATCTCTTCAAAGTCCCTGGCATGAGCTACCCATCATTGTCTTACGCCCAGTGACCCAGGACCACCAATGAGCATCTGGGCCCAAGAGATGATCTCAAACTTTTCACAATTATTTCAGGTATCAACAGGATGGAAATAAGGCCAAAAGCTATGCTGAGATTCCACCATCGAGATCCCAAAAGGAGGATTCTCTTTCCCAGCATTTCTTGCCAAGGATGATCTCAGATTCATCTGTTTCCATTCACAGTGAGCAAAGGCCTCGATTTTAATAAGGGTGTGGCTCTGTCTCTCCCTCTTCTGTTCCTGAAATTTGGCTGGGTGGGGACTCTGAGGGTCAGAACTGGGGTGAATCCAAAGAAAAGCGTCTTCACCTTGGCAGCCTACCTACAAGGGTTTGGGCATCTCTCTTTGAGGCTCTGCTCCCACACAGTTCCCTGTCCTGTGGACCTCTGCCTACCCCATCTCCATGAATTCACTTTTTAAAATGTTGAACATTTATTTTGAGACTAGAGAGTTGGATAAGACACGGCTCTGTCTCATGGAGCTCACATCTGGAACACAGGATGGGGGCAAGTAGACAAATGCACAGGCAGTTAAACATGGCTGCAAGAAGCATGGCATCTGGGGAAAAGAGTGCTTAAAAGCATAAGGAAGGGGTATTTAACAGCCTGGGAGAATCTGTGATTAAAAGGTACACAGACTGAGAGAGGGTTGTCCAGCATCCTTGTTGGAAACTTAACCTGCACCCTTCAGCCTTATTAACTCAGTATACTCAGCTGTAGGTATCTTTGAGTCTTAAGGATTGTTCTAGAGATCTACAGGGTAGTCTGGAAGTGCCAAGGAATTCTCCTGCCCCAATCCAAAGCAGCACTTAGCTAGTGTCTTTTGGAAGGTGGTGTATCAATACCCCAGCTCCCTCACTCCACAGGTGGGATAACTTCTGAAGCTTGGGTTTTAGAGTTTTCTAGAATTTGTCTGCTGGAGTAAACTCCAGTACCCACAGTGATAACTGGCTTTATGACATACCCTTTATTGGCCAGATCATTTCTCCCACTCCCCTCTTGGGGCCCCTGGAATCTCCTCCCCCAAAACATGTCTTGCCCCTAGTTCCTTATCTCAAAGTCTGCTTCCGGGGAAATTCAAACTAAGACAGTTTTTGAGGAGGAGAGCAATGTGGTCAGGTTTGGTTTTCTAAAGAAGGGCCACTCGTTTTGTCCCTGTGGTTGGAAAGAGTCTCTGAGTTGGACAATTACGAGTTACATTTTCATGTCTCAGAGTAGACAAGAGATAGAAGACAGCCAGTTATGATATTCCCAGATGGTTATAGGACATGGACCATTCTTCCAGACCTGGAAATGCTAACAGTGTTTCATGACCACAGCCCTGATCAGCTTGAATCACCCTTCCTCACACCCACTTCAAATACCTGTGCGGAAAGACTAAATCTGGCTAAAGGTGACACAACCTACCCCCACCCGTGTGTTCATGCCGGCACTCAATAGGAAAACAGGGCCAGGTGTGGTGGCTCATGCCTGTAATCCCAGCACTTTGGGAGGCCAAGGTGGGTGGATCACCTGAGGTCAGGAGTTCAGGACCAGCCTGCCCAACATGGTGAAACCCCATCTCTACTAAAAATACAAAAAAAAAAACAAAAAAAATTAGCTGACCCTGGTGATGGGTGCCCATAATCCCATCTACTTGGGAGGCTGAGGCAGGAGAATCGCTTGACCTCAGGAGGCAGAGGCTGCAGTGAGCCAAGATTGTGCCACTGCACTCTAGCCTGGGTGAAAAGAAGAAAGAAAGAAAACAGAAGAAAAGGGCACTGCATGCTGGAAGGTGCCCTAAGATAGGACGGCACAGAGGGGGTCTCCTAAACTACACGATCTTTCTTCCAGACCCTTCCTTCCAGGCTGTCGTCATGAAACAGTATTAGCATTTCTCCTAACGCATCCTGCAGAGCTCCAGTATTTTCAGAGCCCCAACTTTGTGTAACCACAGTTGCACCTCTGGCTACTTTTCAAAGTCCAAGGATAACCTAGACCAGCCAGATGCTTCCAGGTCCTGCCAATAACTAGGCCCAGCTTTGGAAGGAAGGATGAGGTCAGGATGCTCCCGTCCCTGCTGGCTCCCAGAGAGCATTCCTCTCCTCCCCTAAGCCTCACAACTCCCAGGAGCAGATTCTACAGATGGAAGCCCCGAGGTCCAGGGAGGTTACAGGACTCACCCAGGGTTGCTCTGCTTGGTGGGTGCAGGATTCAGGGCCAGGAGGACCCACACCCCAGGCACCTGGTCTGGTATATTTTCAGGCCCAGAGATGGGGAGTGACCTGTCCAAGGGGACTTCTGACAAAGGATGAATGAAACAGAGCATTCATTGAATACCTATTGCATGTCGTAGGCTGACAGTGGCCAGGTCCACATGGTCCCCAGCTGCTGTGTTCTCCAGAGGGATGATCAGATTTGTCTCAAGTGTCTTTTACATGGCCAATTGCCATGCATGTCTCATAATTCAAAAGGAGAAATTAACATTTAATAGAAAAGAAAAAAGAGATGGAGGAAAAAGGGAGGAGAGGAAGGAAGGAAGGAAGGACGGAAGAAAGGAAGGAAGGAAGAGGAGGGGAGGGGAGGGGAGGGAAGGAGGGAGGGAGGGAAGGGAGAGAAAGAAGAGAGGGAGGGAGAAAAGAAGAAAGGAAGGGATACAGGGAGAAAGGAGAGAAGGAAGGAAGGAAGGAGGGGGGAAGGAAAGAAGGAAGGAAGGAAGAGAGGAAGGGAGGGAGGGAAGGGAGGGAGGGTGACAAGGGAGGGAGGGAGGGTGACAATCCTCAGAAGGCCTGCTCCTCAGGGACATGAAGTGGAATATGAATGCCGACTTTTAACCCTGGTTCCAACTCCTGAGTGCTTTACGCCAGGCAGCAAGGTTCTCAACGTCCCAGTGCCTCAGTGTTCTGATTTATTTGATGGAAGCCTGCCTCATCTATTCGTGTATTGCATTCTTAAACAGAGAAAACCACAACAGGGAAGATAGCAATACTAATAACATCCAGCAGAGCATGCTGCGTGCCCAGCCCTGTTCCTGATGCTCCCCAACCTTGGTTCCTTGGATGCTCAGAACAGCCCTCGGAGCAGACAGAGGCTGCCCCGCTCACACACAGAAAAACCGAGACACAAGTGGTCAAGTTACTTGTGCAGGGCCACCGGGCTGGGGATGGGCAGAGCTGGAGTGTGTGGAGACAGGGTCGGGGTTTGTCACCCCTGTGCTGGTGCCGCTCTGCCTCTGCACTCCAGCCAGGCCTCAGCTGATGGGGACATCACAGCTGCATGGGAGAACATTCACACCGTGACGCTGGGGACACAGCAGGAGGTGCCACCTGTTCCTTTCGTGGCCCACTGGCTTTCGGTCCCATCATAATCTGCCTCCTGAATCCGCAACCTTCTCTGTGCCTGCTGAGCATTCTCTTAATTTAACCAAAGCCTCGCCCTGTCCCCGTTAGGACGACCACTCCTAACAGGAGTCCCCTGCCTGTGAAGGCCAACCAGTCTGGGCTCAGCACCCCATTATCATTCTGCCACTTTCCAAAGGAAATTATAAGCACTTTGTGTCAACCCTCGTCCGTCCCCAGCAGCCGCTCCGCAGGAAAGCGATTGAGGTCAGAGAAGGCAGACAGCCTACCCATCACGCCCGCCACGGCCATTCCTCATGCAGTGACATGCAATCTCCTGCCAAGGGTCACCTCTGGGGAAGCGATTCCTTCAAGCCCAGAACAAGTGCCAAATTGCAGCTTTGCCGAATAATCATGTGGAACACATCGAAAATAGCCGTCTCGGTAATAAATGCTTAACCAAAGCAGCCCCTTCCTCCGACTTAACCAGGAGCATATTTACTGTAAATATATTAACCTATTCACGCTGCAGTACAGGGCCCAGGAGTCCGCTTCCCAGGCAGCAAAGAGCAAAGCCCCGTCGGGCTGGGAAGGAGCAAGCAGCAAAGGCGAGGACTGTGTCCGCCAGGAAAAGGAAGAGGCAGGAAAAGGCGCCCTGGACAGGGAGCCTCCCGCACGCCCCACCCGACGGAGGAGTGGAGAGAAGGGGACTTGGCATTCTGCATCTTGCCGTCACCTCTGTGCCCCACGGAGTCTGTGAATTAAGACTGGCTCCAAAAGAAGTGGCCTTTGTGTTTCTCCTTCATCTCCTGCTCACATGGGAAGTCCATAGGGTGACAGCTCCGAACTCCACAGGATGAATCAGGGTCAGGGGAGAGGAGGGGAAGAAAGGAGAGAGAGAAAGGGCAGAGAGACAGAGGGGAGGGTGATGGTGGGAGACAGAAATATGGATGAGAAATGGGGAAGAATCAAGACGATGACTAGAAGCCTGAAAGCAAGAGAAAGCAATCTAAGATGAGGAAAAGAGCACAGCAGAAAGAAAACATTCTGGAGGAGAGAGGAGGGGCAGAGAGGGAACAAGGCGGAGGTGGCAAGACGGAGATTCAGAGGGCACGGTCACCTCTGGAAGGCCGGGTTTTGTTTCCACTGGGAAGAAAAAATGTTCTTTGTTATCGAAAGCCTTGAGTGACACCAGCAGCTCCTCCCACCCCTCTGTAACACACCAGCACCCAGGCTGGTGTGCACATACACAGGCACATTATAGTGTGCACATGCACGCACGCATGCACACATTTGTATGCACACAGACATATGCATGCACACACATATGCTCATTCCTGTGCACATACACACTAACATGTGCACATACTCAAGGTACACATATATCCACATGCACCACACATACATGCAGCACATGCAGCACACACACACATCACATGCACCACACAGACACACATACATCACATGTACCACACATACACACATACATGTGCATGCACATACTTATGTGCACACACACATACACACATATACACACACCTAAAGGTACACACATGCATGCACACATTCACACATGCACACATTCATACTTGCACAGTCGTGTGTACACACACATACTCAGATGCGCCCATTCACATGCACACGCTCATGTGCACACACACTCACATGCCCTCATATATGCACATATATGCACACATGCATGCATGCACACACACATCACAGACAGACACACAGTCATCTGCATCCACACACACACTCCTGCAGCCCACCCTGCTGTGAACCTTCTCCAGTCCCAGAATACAGAGAGCAATATGTGGTCTGAGCCAAAGGAAACAGACCAAAGCCAGCCTGGGTCTTGGTGTGGGGGTGAAGAGGAAAGAGATCCGGACGACGCAGCCCAGGTCAGGGGCCCTGAGAGGACCAGCAATGCAATTGAAATGGGAACGAACCGTAGAACCCACTGTGAAGCTGCAGCCCCCTGGACCTGGGCCTCCATTCACCCTGTCTCAGGCTGCATTCTTAATTTTTTTTTTTTTTTTAAGTGGAGCTTTGCTCTTGTTGCCCAGGATGGAGTGCAGTTACCTGGGCGTGGTGGCACGTGCCTGTAATCCCAGCTATTCCAGAGGCTGAGGCAGGAGAATTGCTTGAACCTGGAGTGGAGGTTGCAGTGAGCTGAGATCGTGCCATTGCACTTCAGGCTGTGCTCTTAATCTGGCCATGGCCCCAGCTACCTAGACAGAGTCAGACACTGGCTCCAAGACCAGAGAAACCCCAGCAAAGGGCAGCCAGTTTCTGGGCAGAGTGAAGCCACCGGCTCCCTCTGGCTTGCAGCTTCTCCTTTCTGAAGTGGGTGGGCAGTTTTTGGCCAACCTTTTGCCTCGTTCTCTCCAGCCGCCCCTGCTAACTCCCAGTAATTTGCCAAAATTAACAGATTTATGGCAGCACGTTGGTTTGGATCAACTTTTCGTATGTACTTTGCAAGAGAAAAACATTTTCTTCTCCCCGACTTACTGTTTGCCCATTAATACGCTCCACATTCACTGGTGCCTAATGACTGTTCAAATTTTCTCTGTTCATAGAGAATGTTCTTGTTGTGATTAAGGGTGCCAGGGTGCTTGCAAGTACAAACACACCAAAGCCATAAAAAGGGCAATTAATTCTTTAAAAAAAATGCAAGAGAGTGGGAGAGATTAGATGCTCTGTTTACAGAAGAGCAAGAAAGAAAACAGATATTTCTAAGAAGTGTCCTTCCAGGACAGCAATGTCTCCAGTAAACCACTGGAAAAGATGTTGAAACATGAATGTTCATGGAAAATGCTGTCCAGCAGACATTTGGTTATTCAGCGACCATGTGTCAACTACTCATTATGGGTCTGGCTCTGGGATAATTCGTAAAGGAAGGCACAGGGTGTGGGTGAAGTGAACATCTGGGCCAGGACTGAAATCCCAGCTCTAGATAAGTCATCCCTTGCCTCTGAACCTCAGTTTACCCATCTGAAAAATAGGAGATGGAAATCCCAAGGGTGGCTATCAAAATTTAAGAGGGACGTGTGTATCAAGGGCTTTGTTTGCTGCTGGCACATAGTAGGTGTACAAGAACTGCCTGGTTCATCATTCGTTCATGCTCCTGAACAAGTCAGTGGCCATTTTAATGGCTTTGGTGTGTTTGTACTTGCAAGCACCCTGGCACCCTCAATCACAGCGGCAGCACTGTCTAACACCAGAGTACCTTCTCTGGGCCATGCCATGGGTCTGGGTTTAGAAGTTATAACTCCGAGAAAGGCAAGTTTCTGCACATGTACAGCTCACGATCCAACCGTGGGAGACAGAAGCTACTAAACATCTGCAATGGGGATGTGTCCAGTAGTGATAAATGCTTAAAGGGAAATCGAACAAATTAAGAGACGAGATAAGGCCCTGCTGGGCTGTGTTAGATGATGTCATCAGGGGCCTGGGGAGGCAGGCCAGTGAGGTGACGTGTGCAGACACGTGAGTCGGGTGTTGATATCTTCCTCCATCCCTCTCATCTTTCTGAAAAGTATGCTTAGGAAGCCCTGGCAAAGGACGGCGGCAAGTTGGCCTGTGCTCTAGCACTTGCTGCATGTTGTGAGAACTCTTAAAACAAAGGCCAGGACACACCCAGTGAGTGTTTCCCTTCCAGATAAGAAAAATATCCTGAGCACCTGCTATGCGCCAAGCGTTGTGCTCAGTAGTACGGGCGCAACTGCAGGGAAACCAGACGTGGTGCCTCCCTGCCTCCTGGCATTTAGAGCCTAGACGGAGGGCTGTAAATAACTACAGGCGCCATGATTATTTCATCCCAAACTGTGGCTGGTGTTGTCGGGAAGGAGCAGCAATCTTCGAGACCCGGGGGGGTGGGGGGGGTCCTGTTGGAGCAGACACCAGCAGAGGGATCCTCCCAGGAAGTGACAATGAAACTTGAAAAGGTAAGTAGGAGGTAGGGAGGGAGCGGAGGGTGAAAGAGGGAACAGTGTTTCCGATGGAGGGAACAACATGTGTGATTGCCAGGGCAGTAGGAAAACGCGTGGGCTTTGAAGTAAGGACTCGGGTTCAAATCCCAGCCCCACCACCTTCCACCTGTGTGACCTCGGCCAGGTAACTTAGGGTCTCATTCATAAAGTGAACTCAAGAAGACTCCCTTGTCTTGTCCTGAGGGCCTGTGTGAGAAGAATGTTAGCGGAGTGAAGTCCTAAAGCAAGGTTGGTTTCTTGTAAAACTGTCAGGTCAGGAGACAGGATGGCCTTGGGACAATGGTCAAGACATCTGGCTTCTGGTCCCTGTTCTGTCATTTTGACCCCCTCTGACGACCCTCCATTTCCCCCATTATAAAGTAAAGGGGTTCCATTCTCTGTTGTAGGAAAGTAACACGAAATCCACAGAATAAATATGTATCGAGGGCAGATGTTCATCCAGTAACAGCCCTACCCCTCCCCGTGGCTGGCTGCAGATTCCCTCATGGCCAAGACTCATCCTGTCTTATTGGGTTTCTCAGAATCAGATCACTTCTGCCTTCTGCAAAGGAGTCCTTGCCTCCTTCCCGGTCACCTCCTATCCTGCTGTGTTCCCATCAGCGGCTATGCCTTTGGTCAGCTCTGTGGGGTCCCTCTCCTCCTGACAACAGGACACGCCTAGAGCCACTCTTCTGCCCTGCATGCCCTCCCTAGGACACCTCATTCAGCTCACAGGTTCAATGCCATGTGGGTGTCGCCAGCCCCAATGTCTATGACCAGCCTCCCATGCCCACCTGCCTCCTCTTCATCTCCCTTGATGTCTAAACGACACCCAGACTTAACACCATCAAAAGCCAGACCCTGATTCCCACCTGACCCTCCCACACAACTTACTCCACCTGCACGGTTGTCCCCTATTGCAGCCTAAGATGGCACCACCCTCCTACTTGTTCAGAAAAAAGACCCGGCAGTCATCCTGGACTCCTCTCTCCATTCCACTCCAGATACAGCCAGCTCTGTTGCTTCCAACATCATCGCTCATACAGAGTCCACGAAATTCTCACCACCTCCCCAGCCACCACCCAAGTCCGGGCCACCTGCACCTCTCACCTCCAAATGTCCCCAGGCTTTCTGTGCCACTCTCCATCGTGGACTCTGCAAGTTAAAATGTATGTCAGGTCACATCCCTCCTCTGCTGGAGACACCCTCACCCGCATCCCATCTCCCTCAGAGGAAAAAGCCCAAGTTTCCACCTCTCACCCCACTCTGGTCCACACGGTGGCCTCAGGGCCTTTGCACTTCCCAGTCCCTTGGCCTGGGTTGCTCTTTCCCACATGCTACTCCCTTCCCTCTTCCCATCCCAGCTGTCACCTTAGGGAGGGCTTCCTGCCACTCCATGTAATAAGACAACACTACCTTCTCTGTCTCTCTCTTTCTCTCTTCTGTCTCTCTCTCTCTCTCTCTCTCTCCTCTCTTTCTCTCTCTCTCTCTCCCTTCCTCCCCTGCCCCATTCGAGAAGGCGAGCTCCTTGAGGCAGAGATCTTCGTCTGGTTTGTTTGGGGTTGATGGGGACACACAGTACATATTTGTTGAATGAATGATTTCTGTGACTCAAGTAATTATTCATTCACTAGCTGTTCGACCTCAGAAAGAAGACAATGGACTCTTTCTGGTGAGACCCAGAGCACCCCGCCTGCAAGGAGCCCAATCTTCCCTGAACCAGGACCCTGCCTAGAGGCTGACAGGAGAAGAGGGAGTAAGAACGGTGCTCCAGACCGAGCTCACTGGAAGCCCAGCTCAGCCACTGCCTCGCTGTGTCATCTTGGGCTTTCACTGCAGGTACCTGAGACTGTTTGCTCGCCCATAACATTGGAACGTGTTATGGATTAAATTGCTTCCCCCCAAAATATGTTGAGGTCTTAACTGCTGGAAAGGTGACCTGCGTTGGAAAGGGGCCTTTGCAGGTGTCATGAGTGAAGGTGAAGTCACACTGGCGTAGGCTGGGCCCTAAATCCAATGGCTGTTATTTTTCTAAGAAGAGGGAAATTTGGACACAGACACACAAAGAGGAACAACCAGCGTGTGAAGACAGAGGTAGAGATTGGAGTGAGGCGGCCACAAGCCAAGGAGACCACGGAGCTCCCAGAGGCCAGAAGAGGCAAGGGAGGCTCCTCCCCTAGAGGCTACAGAGGGAGCACAGCCCTGCCAGCATCTGGATTCAAGACTTCTGGCCTTCAGAACTGGGAAAGAATACATGTCTGCTGTTCCAAGCCCCCTCGTGCATGGTGCTTTGTCACAGTGGTCCTGGGACTAGTACAGAATAATAACCTCTACCTTCCCTGAGGACTGCTGGTACGCAGGGCTCCCAGAGGGCCAGGTCCTAACTGACCCTCCTCCAATGTCCTGCAGCCACCACTGATGCGCTGGAAGCCACTTCTGCTGGCCTTGATGAAGGGAAGGAAGCAGATGAGAAAGACGGTGTATGTGAGTCTCATTGAATCTATAGTCCACCGTAGAGAGAGGGCATTGTCCCCAAGATCTGAGCCCACAGTGGCCCCTTAAGGTCAGGTCTTCTCACCTGAGCAGAGGCCAGTAGCTTAGAGGAATGGCAACCACTGAACGGGCGCCCTGAGCACTCCACTTAAGCCTCCACTCCAGAGCCTCAGAGCTGCCAGCTTCTTCTCCCTGATCCCCCAGCAGAAATGTAGCCACATTCTCCATCAGATCCTTCTAAAGAAATCCCCTCCCTCCACTCCCCTGCTTTCCACCTGCAACTGTCTCTGCCCACTGGTACTCGGACCCAAGAGCTAATTGCAGGAGCTTCATCTTAAAGGAAACCACAAACACGCTCTCGCCCACGTTTTACGACTTTATAACTCACCAAATAAACCTGATTCCTATAACCATAAAACAAAGCCGAAATGAGTTGGACATGTACCAGCGAGGGGAAGCAGGAGGCGGGTGGAGATTGCCAGAGGGGGCTTTCAGCTGCGGAGTCACAGCTTTCTGTGTGGATGTCGGCATCACAGTCTTGCAGAAACTTAATATTCCAATCAGCACCCAAGCAAGGCATTAGAAGCCAAGGAGTGCATGAGTGCCCCCATAGCTGGGGGAATATTACTCACCAGGTCATGGTCGGCTGCATAAAATACAACCCTCATATATCATTATAACTGCCAGCCAACGACAGTTATAATTGAGACGGCAATAACTAGGAGAGAGTTCTTTAATTTAACATCCAATTATTACAAGTTATCACTTCTTAATAAATGTAATATAACAGACAATCAATGTTGCATGCGACGGCCCAGACTGCAATGGGATGGGAAATTTATATCCTGGGGAAAAAAATATACTCTGTGTAGTGTGTGTGCGTGTGCGTGCATGTGTGTGCATGTGTGTGCGTGCGTGTGTGTGTGTGCGTTTCAGCCTTTCTGAAGTCTGCAGTGGCTGTGATAAGCATTGCAAGACTCCAGCTATAAATAGCTGAGCCTGTCTCAATAGCTGCCATTGCCGCATTTGCATATGTACAATAACTCCAGGCCAAAGGAGAGGAAAGAGTAAGAAGGGAAAAAAGATCTCTTCTCCCTGGTGCAGGCTCTGAGAAACAGCAAGAGGAAGGAAGTAGGGCCCCCTGGCCCAGCAGGCACCAAAGCCCAGGGAGGCAGCTGGGGATATCACCCCAAACCTAACTTGGCAGGGCAATTTCTTTTTAAATAATTTTTTTTTGATGTAGGATATATATATATGCAGAAAAGTGAACACATCGTGAGTATGCAACTTGATGGTATTTTACTAGGTCTATAGCACCCAAGGATTCAGCCCTCAGGTTAATAAATATAAATTACCAGCACCCCAAAAACAGTTCTTAAGCCCCAGCACCTCCCTTGTTACACCACAAAGATAACTACTCTTTCCGCATTTTCAGCTCTATAGATTGCTTTCGCCTGGTTTTGAACTTTCCGTAAATGGACCCACACAGTATGATGTCTGTTATGTGTGGCTTCTTGGCTCAATATTATTTTTTGAGGTTCATGCCTGTTGTTGCATGCGGTGCTTGACAGCAGTTTGTTCATTTTTACTTCTAGATGATATTCCTCTGTGGGAACCTGTCACCGCTGACTCATCCACTCTGTCACTGGTGGACATTTGGGTAGTTTTTAGTTGGGGACTCTTACACATAGTGCTGTGATGAATATTCCTGTGTTTGTCTTTGGTGAACATATGTAGATGTTTCTATTGGGTGTGTCCCTAGGAGTGGATTTGTTAGGCTGTAGGGTAGGTGTATGTTCAGCTTTAGTAGATGCTGAAAAACAGATCTTCAAAGTGGTTGTACCATTTTGCATTCTATCAACTAAGAGAGTTCCAGTTACTCCAAATCTTCATCAAAGCTTGGTATTATGTTTTATTGTGTTAGCCACCCTGGTGGGTTTGTAGTGGGATCTTGGCGTGTTTTAATTTGCATTTTTCTGGCCACTAGTGAATGAGGTTGCACACCTTTTGTTCTGTTTGTCCTCTTTCGTCAAGTTCCTGATCAAGTGTTTTGCCTGTTCTTTCAATTGGGTTGTCTTTTTTTTTTTACCCCGGAACAAATCTTTGCCAGTTGCATGTATTGCAAATAATTTTCTCCCACTGTGTGGCTTGCCTTTTTACTCTGTTTCTGTTAACAAAGAGATATTTTTAATTTTTAATATTAATACAATTTTCAAATTTTTGCTTTAATAGTTCTTTTTCTGTTCAATACAGAATTTTGATCATTTTTAAAGGAAATCAGTTCAAAATGAGGTTTAGCTAGACTTTCAGACGAATAAATTGGCTGGGTAGTTTAGTTTCTGTTTTTATTTTTGCTTTTGATCCACTTACTTACCCCCCAACCCCATGCGCATGGATTCACTGGGTGGAGAGTGGGGTATTATGCACTCACTGCTCACCCATCATACATTTATTCATGTATTCATTTATTGAGACTTACATACTAGACGCTATGCTAAGTACTAGAGTCACAGAGATGAATATGACAGACACTTTTCCTGGCCTTAAGAAATATAGAACTCCTATAAGGAAACAAGAGAAAATTCTTTGTGACCTTGAGTTTGGGAAAGATTTCTTAAATAAGACACAAAAGGAGCAAAAACACATGAGTTATACAACTTTGAAAATCAACATATTGAACTTGATCAAAATTAAATAATTGAGCTTTATGAAAGACACTATTAAGAAGGGCTGATAAAAAACCATTGCAATAATAAAGTAAAATGATGTCTGTCCCAGGAAGTTTAGTGAATGATGCCATGATTCCAGCCACTTTTACCATTATTTCTCCATATATTTATCCATTCAACAAGTGAATTAGTGCTGCATGTATTCACCTACTCAGTAGGAATTTATGGAGCACATACTACACGGCAGGGATTGTACTAGGCCCTGGAGAATCGCTGTGTCTTCAAGGAGCTCACACTTGAAGAAGAATGGGCAAGCAGACATGTGACAGGACGTGATGTGACGAGGGCTGCTGTGGAAATAGAGGCAGATGTTGTGGGAACAATCAGGAGAACACCAGGAGGGTTTCCTTGAGGAGGCGATGTTTGAACTTGGCCTTGAAAGATGAGTACCAGAAAGTGTAGCCAAAGGTGTGCAGACAGGAAACAGGTAGCCTGAATGTCATTTCAAGACATCGTGGAACATCAAATGAAAGGGCAAGATGTGAATCTGGAGAATCAGCAGTTACATCCATGTCTCATGGCATCGGAGTGCCTTGAGGCAGATTTGCATCTCACTGTGCAGGTGCTGAGAAAGATCAGGAAGATGAGAACGTCCTCTTGTCAGATGAAGAGCTGTCACACTGCAAATAGAGCAGATGGTATTCAGAACAGGAATTTGGAGTTTGGTGGCCAGGCTTGGATTGTGACTACATGACCAGAGCTACTCCAGGCCTTACTTTCCTCACCTGTAAAATGGAAGTGATAATGATCATGAACACTCATTGATGACCTGCTCTGTACCCAGCACTGCTCTAATGCTCTAAGAGCTCTGTAAGTCATTATTTAATCTTCTCAATCTCCCTGCAAGGTGGATTTTAAATCACTTTCCCTATTTAACAGATGAGGAAACAGAGGTCACCCGGCTGGTAAGGATCAGAGCCAAGATGCAAGCCCAGGTCATCTTGCTCCAGGGTCTGGCTCTCTAACCACTGCCTGAAGCTGTTTGATAGTGGGGCCGGCATCCTAGGGCTGCCATGAGGACTGACGGAGGCGATGCACTAACACCTGACCCAAGCTCAATGCTGGGGTCGGAACTCAGATTCCCTAAGTGCCAGCTGCCATTAATAAGGAGCCCAGACCATCTAGAGGCTGGGAACGTCTCTTACCAAAGGCACTGGTCTCCAACAGGACATTCTGGTCTCCTTCAACTTACACAGCCCTGCCTCCAAATGCAGTTCACACACAATATCTAACTAGAGCCCCACCTCTGAGCTCCCAGGGACGATACCGCAGATTTCACAGATGAGGAAGTGGAGGCTTTAAGCCATGTGCCCACACTCACAGGGGAGTCAGAGGCGAGCTGGGGTTTGAAGCCCTGTTCATATGCATCTCAGTGCGGTAAACTCACTCATGCCCCATGGTCATGGAGACCCTGCGGGGCCTGGCATCAGAGTAAGGTGGCCCCTCAGGATGTTCATGCTCAAGCCCAGTGTAGATCGATACAGATAGTAGCAAGAGTTCTCTAAGCGAAGGTAACACATGGAAATCTGTTGAAACAGGCAATATTAGCTTCAGCTGCAGTAACAAAATATCACAGATTGGGTGGCTTGAACAACAGAAATTTCTATTCTCACAGTTCCAGAGGCCAGAAGTCCAAGATCAAAGTGCCAGGAAATTCTGTTTCTGGTGAGGGCTCTCTTCCCCACTTGCAGACGGCCACCTTCTAGCTGGGCCCTCACATGGCCTTTCTTCTCCTTGTGTTTTGAAAGAGATCTCTGGTGTCCCTTCTTCTTATAAGAGCACCAGTCCTATTGGGTTAGAGCCCTGCCTTTATAACCTCATTTAACATTAATCATCTGCCTAAGGCCCTATATCCACAAAGTCACATTGGGGGTTAGGGCTTCAACATATGAACCTGGGGAGATCACAATTTAGTCTATAATGGGAGAGAATAAAAGCAGGGAGGGAGGAAGGAGAGACTAAAGCAGCAAGCAAAGAAAACAAGAGAGATGAGGAGGAGAATACAAAGAGAGGGCGATAAAGGAAAGGCGAGGTAAAGCAGGCTGGGATTATGACCTGCGTAATGCCTTGAACATGCTGTCACTTGCTGGGGGTGCTTGCAGTCACCAAAAATTGTTCATCTGGGACCTCTGGAACAACTGGAAGTTTTTCTACTGGCAAAAGATGAACTTCGAAAACAATAAAGTTTATATTTGAGAGTCATAACTAATAACCCTTTGATTTAATGAATTTACAAAGAATAAAAATCCGGTTGTCATGGCTGGAATGCCATTCAGAAGTCAGCTATCCAAATATCTTTATTTTGCTTTCAGAAAAATGGAAGCCCAGAGTGGGGAAGGTACCTGCCCCAGGTCACACAGCTCATGCAAATCCAAGTCTTGTGGCTGGGCCTGCGATGTTTCTTTTGGGAGGTCAGAGGCTGCAGGGAGAGGCAGTTCTGTGCTGGGCAACCAGCATCAGAAAACAAAAAGTTCAAGTGTGTGAGACAGAACTAGACTCTAAAACAAGAGCTATCAATAGAGCCAAGGGCTCCCAGGATGCAAAAGAGGCAGACAGCTGTGCAGGTTGCACACTGCACAAGGACCCCTGATTGAGTAAAAGATTAGTGGCTGAAACCCAGTTCCCATTATGTAACAGTCATGCACTCTGGAAGACAGCTGCATTTACCCAGAGGAGCAGACAGGCTTCTAATTTTCAGAAAGGCAACACATTGGCCCCTAGAGGTTCTTTGAGGAGATTAAGATGTATGGGGCACCTACTGTGTGCCAGAATTTTGCAGAGATCCTACTCAAATTATTTTGTTTAACCCCTCATGATAAACCCTCAAATAGGGATTGGTGTTTTCATCATACAGAAGGGGAAACTGAGGCCCAGAGTAGTGAAAGGACTTGTCACAAAGCTGCTGGCACATGGCTTGCTGCTCAGCACTGGCAATCACGTTTGTCATAGGCTCACTGGGGGCTGTCCCTCAGCTAAGAGCTTTGCATACAATAGTCCACCAAGTGTTCATGGTATTATCCCCATGTTGGAGAAGGGAAACAGAGGCTCAGAGGGGAAATAAATTTCTGAGGTCACCTAGATGGGTCCATTTCTCCCTTTGCCCATGTGCTTTCTAGGGGCTGGGACTTTGCTGTGAGGCTGGACCTCAGGTGGGTGTGGGGCTCCTCAGGCTTGGGAAGCAATTACCATAGCATCTCTTCCACCCTCATTCTCCCTCTCTTCCTGGTGCTCCTCCACCCCCACCCCAGGCCAACCCACAAGAGGTGGGAGGGACATCCCACTCCCCAGACAGAAGGTTCCACGTGGCTCCCAAACCTGGGGTGTCAGTTCCCGCAGCTCAGGCGCAGCAGCCAAACCCACCCTCCTTCTGGGGGAGGCGAGATGTGGAGGGGCTGGGGGCCCAAGCGCTCAGGCTTAGCAGCCGGACGGGCAGACTGAGGGGCTCCTTGCCAAGGGAGGTGTGATCTCCCCCGGCTCGGCGTCCTGGAGTGCGAACTTCAAACACCCGATTCTCAACATTTGGCCATATATATATTTTTTTTTTACCCCAAAGCAAATCCAGCTCCAATGTGGGCTCCCAGTGCCTGGATGGGTTGCAGTTGGCTGCTTTGTGGAGTGAGAGTAGCTGCTCACACAAGGGGGATTTGAAAGGGAAAACCTGAGTGGGGAAGAGGGGAGCAGGAAAGGGTGACTTGCTCTGTGGCTGACCTTGGGGAAGGTCACTGATGTGTGGTGGATGGGTGGATGAACAGAACGGTGGGAGACATGAGCAGACGGGCACTGAGCAGGCAGTCTGGAGAGGATCAGCTCAAGACCCATACATTAGCTCTCTCTCCCCTGGGCCCTTTGCAAGCTTTATTATCTCACTCACCTCCCTGGTTGGTGAAGGGCCCTCTCCCTGTCTGCCTCTATAGCGTCTGAGCCTTGCCAAGCTCTTTATGGCTGGAGCTGAACACAGGGTCTGATATGGTCCACACCAGAGTTGAGGGAGAAAGGAAGGAAGGAGGTGGGAGAAAAGGAGGGAGGGGAAGGTGAATCGAGGGAACTTTGATACATGTATATAAATAACATGACATCCTACACACAGTAAAGAACAATCTACTGCTACAGCCATGTGCAAATCTCACAGGCATATGCATAAGCAAAAGAAGCCAGGCACAAAAGGAGAGAAACCAGACAATCCCATTGGTGTGAGTTTCCAAACGGATGCAACCAAGCTAGGCTAGGGATCAGAAGAATGGTTATCTCCGGGGAAATATTAATTTCGGGGGAAAGAGGTTCTCTTTTGGGATACTGGAAATGTTCTAAGTCTTGTTCTGGCTGACAGTTATATGAGTGTCTATGTATGTGAAGGCCTATTAAGTTGTACCCCGAAGCTTGGTGTAGCTTGGGCATACACTTTTCTAACATGTAAATTTTGTAGCTCTGTTATTTTTAAAATAGATACTACAACAAAAAATGGATGGATGATAAATAGGTTGATAGATGGATAGGTGGGTGGGTGGATGGATAAATGGATGGATAGGTAGGTGGGTGGATGGATGGATGGATGGATCAATGGGTAGGTGAATTGTTAGATGGATAGATGGATGGGTAAGTGGATGAATGGATGGTAGCTGAATTGTTGGATGGATGGATGGATAGATAAGTGGGTGGATGGGTGGAAGAATGGGTAGGTAGGTGAATTGTTGGATGGATGGATGGATGGATGGATGAATTGGATGGATGGGTGGATGGATGGATAGATGGATGGATGGATGGATGGATGGATGAATTGGATGGATGGGTGGATGGATGGATAGATGGATGGATGGATGGATGGATGGATG
>NW_016107552.1:860855-928954 GCF_001604975.1 Cebus imitator | reverse complement strand
ATGGATGGATGGATGAATGGATGGATGGATGGATGGATGGATGGATGGATGGATGGATGGATGGATGAATGGATGGATGGATGGATAAATGGATGGATGAATTGTTGGATGGTTGGATGGATGGATGGATGGATGGATGGATGAATTGTTGGATGGATGGATGGATGGATGGATGGATGGATGGATGGATGGATGAATGAATTGTTGGATTGATGGGTGGATGGATGGATGGATGGATGAGTGAATTGTTGTATGGATGGGTAGACAAAGGGCAGACACTCATTCATTGGACATTTATGGAGACTTGGTGCACTTTGGTCCCTGTGCTTGTCTTGGGAGGTAGAGACAAATGAGTTCTAGCCTCTGCCTCCAAGGAACTCAGGGTCAGTTGGGAGGCCCGTGCATGCAGGCATTCCAAAAAAAAAAAAAAAAAAAAGAAACAGGAGAAAAATAAAGGAGGAGAACAAAAATATTTGCCAAGACCACCAGCTAGGTAGAATGGGATAAAGGCAGAGAACTAGACGGAAAGCAGGCTAGTACAAGAGAAAGACATGTGAAAAATGAAGGTAGATGAATGGTGAATGAGTAGATGGATGAATGCAAGATGAATTAATGAAGAATTTCTTTTACTCAAAGGTAAAAATTGCCTTGCACATTGTAAATGTTTAATTACATGTTGTGATATGAAATATATTTGTTTGTCCCCAGCATAAGGCTCCTATAACCCTTCGATCTCTGGAGTGATGAGTGTCTTTTGTATGCTAATGAGTTGACTGGTGGCTGGCGACCTCTAAATAGCTTCAGGGTGAGGGCAGGAAAGACCTAGACATAATTAGAGGGTTGAGACTTTTGGGCTTACCTCCTCCAACCTTCTGGGAGGAACACAGGAGCGGGGGGCAGGGATTGAAGATTGAGTTGGTCACCAATGGCCAATTATTTAATCAATTAAAACTTAGGTAATGAAGCCTCCTTAAAAAACCCAAAGCACCGGGTTCTGGGAGCTTCCAGATAGCTGAACACGGGGAGGCTCCTGGAGGGTAGAACACCCAGGCGAGGGCATGGAAGCTCTGTGCCCCTTCCCACGTGCCTTTCCCCACTCATCACTTCATCAGACTGTGCATCTGTGTCATTTGTTATATGCTTTATAATGAACTGGTAAACGTAAATCAAATGTTCCCCCAAGTTCTGTGAGCCTACACTAGCAAATTAATCGAACCCAGAAAGGGATTCATGGGAACCCTAGTTTATAGACAGCTGGTCATAAAGTCCAGAGGTCTGAACTTGTGACTAGCATCTGACATAGGGATGGAGCCCTCAACCTGTGGGATCTGATACTATCTCAGATCTCAGGTAGACAGTATCAGAACTCAGTAAAGAGGATACCTAGCTGGTGTCCATCAGAAAATCTGCTAGAGAAAAGAATTGGTTCTGGGAGTGCAGAAATCTCTGAACATTTTGGTGACCAGGGGTGTGTGTTATATTAGTGATGAGACGGAGAAGGAAAAAAGTGTTAGTTTTTTTTTTCTTTCTATTCTTACACGTGTTGAATGAATAAATTAGCTAATTGAAGATGTTCTAGTTCTAGTTTCTCTAGCACGTCTGATGGCAAAAATAATCAAGCAAGGATCTTAAGCATTTGGAAATTCTTTGGCCTAATTTTCTTCCTGCCGAGATCCAGCCTATAGAATTAGTCAGGGACACAGGAAGGGCTCAGGACACAGGTTCGCTGTGGTTTGACTCGTAATGGCAAAGGTTGGCAGACAACCCTCAAAAAGTACCAAAAGAGAACTTTGACGCAGCCACATGGGCACACTATGGCCAAATAAGGCAGGGAGAAGGTGTTTTAGCAACAGGAGAAAACACTTAGGAAAGAAAGTGAAGATAAAATAAAATCATTCGTATATACTATAAAAGTAATGTGTCTAATACGAACTCACTAATGTTTGCTGTGTTTTAAGTGCATGAACAAAGCATTTAGAACAACTTCTGTCAAAGCATTCTAGTGGCTTTCCCTAAGTGGCAGGGTATTTTTGCTTTCTACTTTTTTACATATTTCATGTGAACTGACCATTCCACAATTACAACGTAGGACTTTCGTGACCAGGCAAAGAAAGGCCATTTCTGCTTTGCCAGCTTCAAGAAAGACGAAAAAGGGAATTTGCCCTGAAAAATAATGATAATATCAGTGATGTAACCGTGGCAATCAATTCCAGACTGTTTTCATCTTGAAGCTGACCCTTTTTAGTTCTCACAGGCTCATTTGTGCCTCAAAGCTAAGTTGCATTGAGAGCCTTGCACGGGGCAGACCCACTAGTCTTTGTAGACAGTCCCATCAGTCATCCAACACATGTTTCTGGAGCACCTGCTATGACCCAGGCAGGCCAATGGGCTGCAAGAGAAGCCCATGGCTGGGAGTGAGCGTTTCATGAGACACCGAGTCTGAGTTAGCTGGATTGTCATCTCGGCCCACTCAGGCAAGGGATGAGAAGGGTGGCCCACATCCATCAAGTCCTTACTCCCTGCCAGGGACTTGACATCCATCAAGACTAATCTTGATCCAGTCTTAGGAGATATGCACATCTATATTTCACAGATGAGGGAACTGAAGCTCAGAGAGGCCAGGTAACTTGCCCAAGGACACACAGCAAGAATATGCCAGAGGTAGAGCCTGTGGTTCCAATCACAAAACTACTCTCTCTCTCTGTGACCTACTTCAACTCTGATATAACCCAGGAGTCATGGCAATTGCAGCCAGTCACAGGGAGAGGACAAACAAGAAACAATAAAAAAAAGAAGATACTGTAAGAGGCAAATCAGGCAAGACAAAAGGCAGGAAGTGACAAATGCGTGCCAGTTTTTAGTCAAGAGGAGTTCAGGGACACCCTCTATGAAGTGGGACATTTAAGCCAAGACCGGAATGAAGGAGCAAACCATGTGCAGAATTGAGAAGAGTGTCCCAGCTGCAAGCACAGCAGGTGCAAAGGTCCTGAGGCAGGACACAGGTGCTTGACACAAATAGGGAACAGCAGGAGGCCAGTGAAGCTGGAGTGGGATGGACCTGAAGGGAGAGAGAAGATGCTAGGAGGTGAAGGTAAAGAGGTCTCCAGAGCACATGGGGCCCTGGAGGACGGAGAAATGCCTTGGGGTGTTCACCATCCAAGGGTTTTGTGAAGATGAGTGGAAAACAGACCGCAGTCAGGCAAGGACAGAAGAGGCGACTGCAGCAGTCCAAGTGAGCGATGAGTCCGGCTGAGCAGGAGCGACCCCTCCCTACTAACAAAACAGTGATTTAACTCAGTGGAACCTGTTTATTCTGTGATGAACTCAGACCAGCTGGCTTTGGAGGGACCATCTCCCTCGTGAAACTCACAGGCTCGGGGCAGGACAGATTGGCTGAGAGGCTGTGGGGTCTGGAACACTCCATGGCAGGAGGAGACCTTTGCAGTGCTGCTCAGCTGGAAGTGAGGACGTGGGGGCCAGCTTCTTTGCTTGCCATCCCACTACGGGCCTGCTCCCTCAGTCAACTGTCAAAAGCCCCCAACAACACCCCCGTACAATGGTGCGTGGGATTTGGTTACGTCATGAGCAGAGACTGAATCTCTCTTGACCCCCTGGTTACAGATGAGGAGACTGGGGCTCAGAGAGGCCAGGGTAACCTGCCTAAGGCCTCCAGGTAGATTCTCCTCTATCACACAGCTGGTGAGTGGCAGGTCCTGGGTCTGAACTTCGACAGCTTGCTCCTGGGCTCACTGTCACCACCACCATACGGTCCTCACATCCCAGATGATGGGCAAGTACTTTATGAAATGACAAGTCTATTAATCACTGTCCTGGGGCTCCATCCTGTGGCCCCAGAGGGCAGAGAGAGGTACAATGTATAGAACATAGAAGGGGCCCGTGTAACCGATACTTTCCAGGGCCAGAACTCTTCAAAGTCAAATTGGCTGTGGGCATGTGGTAGAGAGCTCCCCATCCCTGGAGGCAAACAAGCAGAAAGTAGTCAATCACGGTATATATGTGGGCTTCAAATGTTCAATAGGGGTATACCAGATGATCTGTATTACTTCTCTCAACCTTAACACCCTCTACTGGGTCAGTCATTCATCTACAGATTTATTCATGCAATTATTAAGCATCTACTAGGCGCCAGGCACTGGGTTAAATGTGGAGACATAAAACAGCAACAAAAATATTTCAACATGGTCCCAGTCCTCATGAAGTTTGCGGGGAAAGTGACAGCACATGCATTTTGGTAACATTTGCTCTCTTATCAAGAGTGTTGCCTGTAGTCCAGAGATATTTACATCATATAACCTCACTAAACTTTTCCCAAGTAGGGGTTAGCATGCTCCCTTTCAGAGGAGGAACTGGGCATGAGGAAGTGCAGGGAGCTGCCCAAATTGTGTGTTAAAGACAGAGACGGGGCACAAACCTTGATCTATGAAAACCTCTGTGAGAACTTTGTCTCCTACCCAAGTAATAGGTCTACAATCCCTACAGAAAATTCAGGGCTTCCTGGAAGACACTCCCCTAACCCACCCCACAGACACAAAAACCTTTATGCCAATTTCCCTGGCCACAGGTACTCTAGGAAACCCCCATCTTCCCTCTTAAGCAGCAGGAGAAGACCTTCGGCAAAAGCCAGATCCCTTTCCTCTACGCTTAATGCATTCTCGACTAAATTAAAGTCATACTTCATTTTAAATTAAGGGGATTTTTAAAAAATAAAATATCTACAACATTTAAATATTGTTAGTAATTACATTTTATTTTATTGCGGCCTGGTTGGGAGCATTTTATTTCTAATTAGGTACATTTGTTTTTAATATCCAGTTTACCAAACAGAAAGCCCTTGCAGAAGTGAATGGGGAGTGGGAGGGAACTAGCTAGGTCTAGCACGTGATTTGAGGAAGTGGGCTCTGCAGAGATCAGAACCATCCCGCAGACCACAAACGCTGCTCCTTCAGCACTGGCAGCAGCTCTGGGACCAGCAGCTCTTCTGCCTCTGTTATTAGTCGTTGCAGAAGCAATGGAGAGGCCGGGCGCGGTGGCTCACGCCTCTAATCCCAGCATGCTGGGAGGCCGAGGCGGGCGGATCACAAGGCCAAGAGATCAAGACCATCCCGGCCAGCATGGTGAAACCTCCTCTCTACTAAAAAATACAAAAATTACCTGGGCGTGGTGGTGTGCGCCTGTAGCCCCAGCTACTCAGGAGGCTGAGGCAGGAGAATTGCTTGAACCCAGGAGGCGGAGGTTGCAGTGAGCTGAGATTGTGCCACTGCTCTCCAGCCTGGCACCTGGCGACAGAGCAGGACTCTGTCTCAAAAAAAAAAAAAAAAAAAAAAAAAAAGAAGAAGAAGAAGAAGAAAGAAAGAAAAGAAGCAATGGAGAGCATGCAGAATTGGCCACTGGTGGAAACTTGTGATAATAATTACAGGAAACTTTTTTGAACCAGCATTTACTATATATAAAGCATTTGTGCTAAGCACTTTACTACTTGAAGCACCACTGTCAATGATGTAAATAACCAGCTAACATTTACTGATCGTTACCATATGCCCAGCACTTCGTATACAGGATCTTTTTAATCCTCACATGAAACTTCCTTAGGTAGATCCAATCCATCATTCTCAATCCTAGAATCCAAAGAGCTCTGAAAACTTCAAGTATGTTCAGAATGCATTTGGTGGCAAATCCTGACCTCAGCTGACCAGGGGCACTCTGGGGTCCACGAACCCCATGGACTGGGAGCCAGCACAATCTGTTACAGAAATGCTGGTGCTGCGTCAGTCGCTGGTGGCGAGACCTCTCTGAAATCTGAAAAAGACCTGACCCTAAAAGATCTGGATGAGGGACTGCAGACCTGTGTACTGTTTTACCAACTTTACAGGTGAGGAAATTGTTGGCTATTGACATTGCTTACCTCGGGGTCACACAGCTCTGGAGTGTGGATGTGAACTTACACCATTCAAAAAACAGAGCATCAGCCCTGGTGGTCCCTGCATGTGCTCAAGTCTTCCCCCCTTGGTCCTGGGGCAAGGCTTGGTGTCCCAAGTGGGACTAGAACCCAGGACTCTGCCTTGTTGCCCCGTCCATTCCGGTTCAGCTAACTGGGCAGAGCATGTGCTGCTTGGTTTGTGACTGACATCACAGCCTTCATCCTGAAGGAATGGGCTTGGGGTTGGCTAATGACTGAGCTAGGAGGGACTTCAGCTGTTATGGAAAATCTACAGTTAACACTTTAGGGACATTTTCATATAAAATGTAGTTGTCTGAACTGAATGCCTACCTGTGGAATAAGAATCTTCAAGGGTATTGGCCCAGGAACCTGAATTTTCAATATTCTCTCCCCATCATGACCTGATGATGAGTAGTTCAGAATCATCTCCTTCCTCCTCCACCAACACTTGTTGTATGAATCTTCTTTCCAGCCTCCCTGACAGAAAGATGCTTGATCTGTTTTGTTTGCATACCTCCAGGAATGGGGAGCTCACTTACTTTCACAGCTATTAAGTCCAAACCTTAATTAAACTTATGAAACACCCCAATGCTGATCCCTAGAGCTGTGCAGAGGAAGCAGCTGCTTTTGCACAGGTTACCTTGATTGCGGGCAGATTCGATGTGGTGCATGTGGCCCGGGGCCAAAGAGGTGGCTGGAACTATATTCCAATACAGTCAGATGCCATCATTCAGAGAAGGAACAGTAATGACGTTTCAAACAAAATCTGCAATGCCACATTCGGATCTGAGAAAAACCAAGCTGGGGTCACTACCTGTGGCCGGCAGATTAGATGGTGTCAGACAAAGTTCGCTAAATAGGTGATCCAAAGACCCCAGCCCTTCCCATAACCTCTTTATGACCTCGTGGACGGTCATAAACTCTACCCAAGCTCTTTGAGTCTCCGTTTTGTCTTCTGTAAAAGGCAACAAGCAATAACTTCCTCTTAGGGATGTATAGAGAGAATTCTCGCAAGACAGAAATGACGTGTTTCAAATCGAGACCGTTCAATCCAGGGGCTGGTCATCGGGATGGACCGGGGGTATTGAGAAGCCTTTAGGAGTGACACGGCACAGCACCGAAGGGTTAGTAACAGTGGGGAACTGTTTGCACCCCAGGCCTGAAAGAGTGGAAAAGGGTGGGATTACCTGGAAAGAGAGAGAGACAGAAGGAGAATGAGATTGAGGGGAGGGCTGCCTGGCAGGGAAAGCTGAGGCCTTCAGGCAAGTGAAGAAGCCAGCCCACAGCAACTCTGCAGGGAAGGATACGGGGAAATAAATGCCTTCATCTCTCACTTGTGCCGCCCGCAGAGCTCCTTCTGGGATTCTCTATTGGCTGAACTCAGCCAGAAGCTGCTGGAAGCCAAGGGAGACCCCCAGAGTTGGATGCAATCCACTGAAGTCAGCTTCCTGGGGTATGTAGCTGAGGGTGGCAGGGTGCAAAAAGAATCTGAAGGGGCACGTGAACAATGTGAAGCGTGTCTGTGCTGAAGACCTGTGGAGAGAGCGGAGGTCAGAAGCTGGCAGGGTCCCTGGTACATGTGTCAGCCGCTAAAGGTAAGGCCCCTCCCGCTGCCACAGCCCGGCTGTCCTTGGCATTGACTGACACCCCAAACAGAATACTCAGCTCAGGGACCCTGGGTCAGACCCCTTAGAGATTGTGAGACCCACCAAGTGGCCAGTCCTGGGCACTGCACAGACACAGGGCATGGCTTTGCCAGGAAGCCAGGCAGGCTGGAGGCCAGGGGCCGCTGGAGCTGTTTGTGCAGTTCTGGCTGCTTGTAACTGTGAGCTGCGTGGCTACGAGCTGTCGAAATCAAGAGGCTGACATTTAACATGCAGCAGCTTCCTGTGATGGATAAATATTAAACACAGCACGACCGACAGGACTAAGTAAATATCTATTAGTCTCCGAGATGGAGTCTGCAGGCACAAGGAGAGGATGTCCTAATTGTTCACCCTTCTTGTAATATTAAATAAGCATCTCGCTAGTCTCTCTCTCTCTTCATCTCTTTTGATTTCTCTCAATCTCTTTTTAATTTTCTTATATTAAGTCGAAGAGTCTTATACTTTTTGAGACCAGACCAAAAAAAAACAAAAACTAACATCAAAAAAGTAAGCATTTTCATGACCTTCTTCCAAAGACTGAACTAGAAGGCAAAACTGCAGGAGACCCTAGTCATGGTACAACTCAACCTATTGCTTTATAAGTGTTAAGAAAAAAAGTAAAAGGTGAAGGGCAAGGAGGAAGATGGAAAAATCCCTAGCCTATAAGGTCAGGTCCAGTGCTGGTTATCTTTCATCTCCATTGCAGAGTCTAATTCTCATGTGTGTGTGTGTGTGTGTGTGTGGTGTGTACATATATACACATTATATTATTTATAATACACTATCAACTTTATATATCTACCCTGCATATTAGTATATGTGAGATAGTATCTATCACACTCACACACCCGCACACAATACATACATACACACACTTTGGCAACATGCTACAGTACCATGTTAATGAGCACCATGCATTCAATCAGCTAACGCATGTTCATTATGCACCTGCTACAAGAGACACTGTGCCAGCCTTGAGCCATAAAAGCAAACAAGACAGAGTAGGTCACTAACTGTATTTGTCGTTTACTGTTACATAACAAGTCAACACAAACTTTGTGGCTGAAAACAACAAACACTTATTACCTCATGTTTTCTGTGGATCAGGAATCCAGGCATGGCTTTGCATCTCCCATGAGACTGCAATCACAGTGCTGTCTGGGGCTGCAGTCTCATCTGCAGGGTTGACTGGGGAAGGAGCCACTTCCAAACTCGTGTGCTTGTTGGCAGAACTCTGTTCCATTAACACTGAGTAATGAAGCCTTCTCCTTTTCATTGGCTATTGACTGGAGGCTCTCTCCAGTTCCTTACCATGGGGATCTCTCCATAGGATGCCTTACAACATGGCCACTGGCACCACCCAAGCTAGCAAAGGAGAAAAAGTATTAGCATATTAGCAAGATGGGCATTGCAGTCTTATACAATATAATCCTTCCTTAGGATGCTTGGCCCTGCTCTTCTTGGTTCGTTGGGCTCCCTGGGATTTCCCTGGAAAACTTCTACAGTGCTGGGGATCCCCTTTTTATAAATGCTTCCTTAGGGAAAATCCTCAGATTCATCCACTCCAGTTAAATAGATGAGACTCAGAGGGATCATATGGGGAAGTTGGCTTTGGGGAAGCCTCACACTCTTCATTTTTCAACAACAGCAATAATAATAGTCACCACGATTTGAGGACTTCCTTGGATTATCATCGCAGCCCTATGAGGGAGAACCTGTCATGATCACTCCCATGTTACAGGTGAGAATTTGAGCCTTGGAGAGTTGAGTCATCTGCTGAAGGTCACACAGCCAGTAGTGCAACTCAGGTCTGTCTAAGCCTGAGAGTTTTTATCCACGACATATACCAACATAGCATAGATCTAGTTAGAAATGTGGTTGCCCTTTGAATAAGAACAAAATACCTCCCAAGCAAATCTCACCCAGAGCTCAAAGCTTGAGATTTGAGTACATCCTAGTGCTCTTTCTTCCAGGCTCATTTCTTTCCCCTGTAGAAGCCCTTGGCCTTGATATGGCTTCCATGGGCAGTTAGAATAGGCCAAGCTATGCTGCAATAACAAAATAATTTCTGAATTTCAGTGACTTGAGACAGTTTTTATTTTTCACTTATGCTACTTGCTCCCCATGAGGCAAGTAGCTGAGGTGTTGGAAAGCAGACCTCACTCAGAGGTAGGACCAGCTCTGTAATTTGCAGGGCTCAGTGCACAATGCAAATGCAGAACCCCGTGTTCAAATATTGCTAAGAATTTGAAGATGGTGAGAACAGAGCAATAAACCAAGTGCAGGGTCCCTTTAAGTGTGGACCCCTGTGTGACTGCACAGGTTGCTCACCTGTGAAGCTGGCCCCGCTGAAGGGTCCAGGCTGATAGAGATGTCATGATTTGGGGCTTTGCTGTCATGAGAGCAGAGGACTTGAAAGCCTAGCAAATCTCTGACTGGCTCTGAAAGTCCTCCTGGAAGGGATACTCATCACTTCTTCTTGCTTATGTTCATACTCTCCACTTCTGTTCCAAATGGAAAGAGGAGAGACAGAATATTTGTACACAGACCTCAATGGCCCAAGATTTCTAATAGATGTGTGCTACAGGTTGAATGTGTCCCTCAAAGTTGATGTGTTGGAAACTTGATCCCAAATGCAACAGTGCTGGGAGGTGGGGCCTAATGTGAGATGTGTAATGAGGGTTCCACCCTCACTAATGAATTCATGCCGATTATAAAAGGGCTGGCTTGAGGCTGCAAGTTTAAGCTCTTGCTCTCTCAGTTTCTCTTCCCCTTCCACCTTCCACCACGGAATGACACAGCATGAAGGTCCTCGCCAGATACAACTACTCAATCTTAGACATCCCATTCTTCAGAACTTGAAAAAATAAACCCCTGTTCCTTATGAATGACCTAGCTTCAGGTACTTTGTTATAGAAACACTTCATGGACAAAGACAATGTATGAGCAGAGGGAAGGGAGTAACCAGATGGGACCAGAGACAGCCTAGGATGGAGGAGAAGAGAGAGGTTTTGCAAATCACTTGAACTGGCTTTGCCTGACCCCACCATTTACCCACTTTATGACCAAAGGCACATCACTTCACCTCTTGGAGCCTCAATTTCCTCATGTATATGAGAATCGTGCCCATTGCTAAGGTCATAAAAGTTCAATGGCGTGCACAGTATGTGGTACATTGGATATACTCAACCGATGGTAGCTAGGTAGTATTGTTGCTGTTCCCTCTATCTCATTCCCTTTTCCTGACTTCATAGAACAAAAACATGATGCATTTCAACCAGGGCCCAAGGTTCTATTTAGCATGCAGCAGTCTTTGTTTTCCCTGAGCCCTCTTTTGAATTTCAGATTATAGGCTTGATTAAGGATTCAAGATATTAGAATAGGAGAATGCAAGTAACATTCTGTTTCCTGCTTGTATTGATTTTCTGTCCCCAACTTTCTATTCCATATATTTTATTCCATGTATCCAGGGACACATGTGGGCTGAAACAGGCTGCCTCACCAACCCACTGAGGCAGGCCCAAGACCCTACTTACAGGGCAAGGTTAGGGTGGTCAGGCAGTCACCACCTAGGTAAAGTCAGGCTTGAATTTTTTCATTCATTTGCTAAGAAATACATAAATTCATTTATCTGCTACTGAGCTCAGTATTTACAATGTAAACGTAGTGTGCTGGTAGTGGAGAAGCAGTGGACAATGGCCAGCCCCAGAGAACTCACTATCCGAAATACTGTGATGATAATAATGATAGATATTTACTTAACACTTGCTGCAGGCACTGTTCTTTTATTTCCTAATTTGACTATCGTAACAGTCAACCTCCTGCCACCTGCCTATAACTCCCCAAGTACCTGACTCTGATGAAAAACAGGCTGGAGTCTTCGGGAGAAAAGAGGTGTCTTCCCAAGGAACGGAGATGGCCAGGGACTGCAATGCTGGTCACCACCCTATGCTGGTCCATGCACTCAGAGGCATGAGTAGAATGAGACACCAAAGAGGAACTTGCAGTGACTGCTCTCTGAAGAGAGGGCACTTCTCAGCTCCACACTCTCACCCTGGACCACAGCACACTCAGTCTCTGGGATTTGGACAGTAGCCTTTGGTCACTTGGAGTGGTTCTATGCTGCATGACACATGACATCACTTTTTGCTTGGAGACAGTGAGGTGAACATGGAAAGCTCCCACCCTCTGTCAGGCCTCAGGAAGCAGAGGCAGGTTGAGGAGTACCTGACCCCAGCGTGGCAGAAGGGAGGCCAGACAAGTGATCTTTACAGTGTGGAATGATGGAGATGATAGTAAATATTTGGATGTCTATTCATGTGCCCATTTTATGGGAAAGCAAATTGAGGCTCCAAGAAGTTAAGTCATTTGTTCTCATTCTCAAAGCAAGCATAAAGTAATATGGGGACTTGAACCCAGATCTACTTGATATGAACAGTCAAGATCTTATCCATTCTCTCCTACATGTCAAGTGTGGTTGGAACTTAGACTAATAAGAGGAAATTTGTGTAGTTTTCACCCTCAGGGGCTAATAGTAGACTCAAATTGCCAAAGCAGGACTCTGATTATGTTTACTTCTAAAATTCTTATTTCGCTGGTTTTGGCATATATATGCACCTATAAAAACATCACCACATTCAAGGTTACAAATATATGATCAATTGTGCCCCAGAAATCACCTTGTCATCTCTTCCTCTCATCATTCCCCACTTCCACCATCACCCTGCAATCCAGGAAATCACTGCTCTGTTTTCTGTCAGTATAGATTCTTTGCTTTTTCTAGAATTCTATATGAATGGAATCACATAGCACATAATCTTTTGTGTCTGGCTTCTGTAATTCAGCATACCTTTGAGATTTGTCCAAGTTTTTTGCATGTGTCAATAGCTCGTTCCTTTTTATTGCTAAGTAGTATTCCATTGCATGAATGCACTGCAGTCTGTTGATCCATTCACCTTTTCATAGGTATTATTTAGATTATTTTCAGTTTGGGGCTATTACAGATAAAGCTGCCATGAATATTGATGTACAGTCTTTGTATGAATGTATGCTTTCAGTTAGATAAGTACCTAGGAGTGAAATAGCTAGATCATATGGTGGCAGTATGTTTCAATATTTTTAAAACCACAAACCATTTTTCAAAGAGGCTGCACAATTTACATGTCTAACAGAAGTAAATAAGAATTCTCATTTCTCTCTGTCTTTGCTAACATCTGATAGGCATAGCCTTTTACATTTTGGACTTTCAAATCAGTGTACAGTGGTATATCATTGAGATTTTAATTTGAAGTATCTTAATGGTTAATGACGTTGAGCATCTCTTCATTGCTGATTTGCTATCTGTATCTCTTCTTTGTTCAAGCATCTATTCAAACTTTTTTGCCCTTTCTCAAAACTAAGCATCTTATTTTGAGATAGTCGTAGCATCAATTTTGAGCACATGCCCATTCTTTAATCAAGCTGTTTGTTTGCTTGTTATCAAGCATTAATAATTCTTTATGTATTCTGGATAAAAGTACTGTATCAAATATGTGATGTGAAAATATTCTCTCCAACTGTGCATTTTTAGATTCCTTTAACAATGCCTTTCAAAGAGCAAAGGTCCTTAATTTTTATGAAGTCCAATTTATCAATATTTTCTTATATGGCTAATGGTTTTGGTGTCATATCAAAGATCTTTTTGCCTAACTCAAGCTCACAAAGATTTTCTGATATGCTTTCTTCACTAGATATCTTTTCCACTAGATTACCTATGCACCTAGGTTGAAAGTCAATTGATTGTACATGTATGGGTAAATTTCTAGATTCTATTCTGTTCCATTGATATATTGCTCTGTCTTTTTGCAAATACCATACTAGCAATAGGAAGAAACTTGGACTTAGCATTTGGAATGAGGTTCTATAAATATATTTCAACTTCATTTCTATTTTTAAAGACATTTGGGTTTTGTAGGTTCTATACTATTCCATATGAATTTTAGAATTATTGTCTTTTTTCTACCAAATAATAAATGTCTGCTGGGATTTTGGTTCAGATTATGTTGAATCCATAGATTAATTTAGGGAAAATAGGCATCTTGATGATATTGACTCTTGTTCCATGAACATGGTATACCTCTTCCTTTATTTTGATGTTCTTTAATTTCTCTCAACAATATTTTCTATTTTTCAATATAAATGTTTTACCTATCTTTCATCAGATGTATCCCTATTTCATATTTCAACATGCTGTCGCAAGTAGTAGTATTGGGTTTTCATTTCAGTTTTCAATTATTCATTACTAATATCTAAACATGTAATTGAGTGCATATATCAATCTTGTATTGTTCAGCCTTGCTAAATTTACTTGTTTATTCTACAAGCTCTAGTGTAGCTACAGTAGGATTTTCCACAAAGATAATTATATTATTTGTTAATAAATCTAGTTGCCTCTTATTGCTTTCTTTTTCTTCCTTTATTGTACTGGCTAGAACCTCCAGAAAAATGTTGAATAAAAGTGTTAATATTAGACATCATTGTCTTATTCCTAATATTAAAGGGAAAGCATTCAGTTACTCACCATTTAGTACTATGTGGTATTACTATACTACTTCATATATTGTATAGGAACCTTTCAACAGTATGCTTCCATTTCTCCCACCTGGCATTGGTGCATTTGCTGTAACAATTTACTTCTACATATGTTATAACCCCCACAATACATTGTTAGTGTTCTCCCTTTGAACCATGAATTATCATTTAAAGAGATTTAGATGTTAGGAAAAAAAGCATTTTATATTTTCCTATTCAGTGACCATGTCCAGTGCTCTTTATTTCTTTGTATACCCATATTCCACATTAGTATCATTTTCCTTTGACCTGAAGGACTTTCTTTAACATTTCCTGCAGAGTGGTTCTTTAGGTTTCACATGTTTTTTTTAAATCTTTATTTCACTTCATGTTTTTGTAAAATATATTTCCTGGATATATAATTCTAAACAATTTTTTTAAAGGCACTGCTTCACTATCTTCTGGTTTGCATTGTTCCTAATGAAAAGTCTGCTATAATTCTTATCTTTTTCCATCTGCATGTAATATGTTCTTTTCTCTGGATGCTTTTTAAGATATCCTCTTTTTCATTGTTTTAGGTATTTATCATTTATCTTGGAATAAATTTTGCTTGTTTGTTTGTTTCTTGCATTTGAAGTTTGTTAAGCTTCTTGAATTTGAGTTTTCATCAAACTTGGGAAATTTTCACTGATAATTTCTTTAAATGTTTTCTCTATCCTCTCCTTCTTTCAGAACTTCCAATTACAGGTGTATTAGGCTGCCTAAAGTTGTCCCCCAGCTTGCTAATTCTCTGTTTAATTTTTTAATTTTTTGTATTTCTTTGTGTTTGATTTGCTTTTATTTCTGTCTTCGGGTTCACAAATCTTTTCTCTTGCAATGTCTAATCTTCGGTTAATGCCATTCAGTATATTTTTCATTTCAGATATTGTCATTTTTACTTCTGAAAACGTTAATGTCTCCACTTAATATGCTCAATCTTTTCTCTATGTTCTTGAACATAAGAAATACAGTTTTAGAAGCTCTTTCAATATCCTTGCCATTTTGACTCAGGCTCAGTAGATTGATTTTTCTCCTCATTATGGGTTCTATGTTCCTGCTTCTTTGCATACCTGGTAATATTTTGATTGTGTGCCAGCTATTGTGAATTTCATCCTTTCAGGTGCTAATTTTTTTCTATTTCTATAAATATTCTTGAGCTTTGTTTCTAGATGCAGTTACTTGGAAACAGTTTGATCCTTTCAGGTTTTGCTTTTAAGTTTTGTCAGGTGGGACCAGAAAAGTGTTTGATCTAGGAGTAATTATTCATTCCCTACTACTAAGGTAAAATGCTTCTGAGAGCTCCACCTGATGGAACAGGAGTTATTTCTGGGTAATATTCTATCCAGTCCTTTCAAGTGCTTCTTCCTCTTTGCCTCAGGTCATTTCCCCACAAGCGTTTGTTGATAAGCACTCTGCCCAGGAGAACCCTCTGCAAATCCCCAGAGCTCCCTTTTCCAGCTTTCTGTCTCCGGTACTCCACTCTGCCAATTGTAGCAGACTTGGCCTTCGTGGACACCCAGGCTTATCTCCTCCATTTAAGAACACCCAGGTCTGTCTGCATTCCCCTTCCCTATGTTGTGGCCTGGAGTCGCTCTCAAAGTATAAGTTGGGGCAATTGTAGGGCTCACCTTGTTTGCTTGCCATCTCTCTGGGATCACTGTTCCTTGGTATCTGATGTTCGATGTCTTGAGAACCATTGTTTTATGTGTTTTCTTTTGTTCTGTTTTAGTTGTTTCATGTGGGAGGGTAAATCCAGGCCATGTTACCCATCTTGCTGAAAGCAAAAATCCTTGTATGATTAAGTTCTGATAAAATATATATATATATATATATATATATATATATATATATATATATAAACACATGAAGAGGGGCTCTAAAATTGGGAAACTGGTGTGATCTGGAGATTTATTTCGTACTGAGCCCTCTAATTTTAACATCATATAGATCACTTCTGTCTAGTACTTGGGGATGATAATGCTATACTCACTGTATAGAAGTCCCTGGGTCCTCAGGTAACTGAGTTCCCAGGACTTTGAGGGAACTGTCCCAGGTAACAGAACTGAGATTTGAATATAGGTCTGTCTGATTACACTTGCCATCCCACCTCACCAGCTTACTTGTTCAACTCAAGCACAGAATGAATGAATGAATGAATGAATGAATGAATGAAGCAGGAGGATGAAGTGAGTAAATACATGCCTGCGGCTCCTCTCATTTCTCACAAATAATAAAAAATGTCAGCACTGGAAGAGAACACCTGTAGGTCATCCTGACCCATTTGAGCAGCTCAAGGAAGGCAAGGAATTTACCTGAGGCTGCACAGCCAGGGAATCAGCCCTGAGGAAGATCTCCTCTCCCCCTCTTCTTTCTCCAATCTAGGCTAATAAAGCAAGAACAGCATTCTCATAATATCTATGTGTGTGTATATGCATTACTTGACTTTAAAGATGTATTTAAATATATCTCTTTCACCTGGGCTTGCAAACAGTCAGGTTTTATTTGAACAAATTAGTCCTGAGTGCATGGCGGAGTGCTGGGTGAGGGAGAGAGGTCAGAGCTAACAAGGAGAAATAAAGCAGGGATGTGCAGTTAGGCTGTGTCGAGGCTTATTTAGAAAACATTCTCAGTCCACTCTCCTCTGCAGCTGGTAACTTAATCTGGAAGGCTCTTCTCCGAGACCCACACTCCAGGCTGCTCTCACTCTGTCAAACCTGCTGGGACTGTCTTCTTTGAAAACCAGTTTGAAAGCAAAACCATTAAAAAATGACTTGTATTAAGGGACTTTTCCGTGAGAGGGACCTAGGGATGAACATGAGTTTACAGTAAGATAAAGTCCAACCTGGTCCCCAGCGGTGTATTAATTGGGACTCTTTCTGCTATAAATTATAAAACCCAACTCAAACTAGGTCAGTAAATACATAAAAACTAGATCTATTAATAAATTATATACATATATATACAGTAATATGCTTCATAATGATATTTCAGTCAATGACAGATCACAAACACAACACTGGTCCCATAACGGTATTTTTTCTGTACCTTTTCTATGTTTAGACACACAAATACTTACCATTGTGTTACTACAATGTTGACTACAGTATTCAGTACAGTGACATGCTGTACAGGCTTGTAGCCTGGGAGCAGTAGCTCCTAGGTTCCATAAAGCCTAGGTATGTAGTAGGCTATACCATCTACGTTTGTGTAAATGCGCTCTGTGATGCTCCCACAATGAAATCACCTAACAATGCATTCCTCAGAACATACACCAATTGTTAAGTGATGCATAACTGTAAATATATATGTGTGTGTGAATATATATTCATACACACACATCTGTTTATGTAGCTGGGAAGTTTATTGGACCACTTTAAGGTACAGTTGAGTCCAGCTGTTTTTGTTCTCTTTTAAAATAACTTTATTATTGCCGTTACAAAATGAATCCATTGTTGTTTAAGAAAAAAAAGTAATATAATAAAAAGTGGGGAGAAAATAAAAATCACCTAAAACCCGTCATCCAAAAGTAATCATACATTTTTCTTAAGCTTTCCCAAACATCCTTAAGATTGATAGGTATGTAAATATTGTAAATTCTAATGTTTGTCTTTTTTTCCGATTCTAAGGTCAATAAACACTCACGGTCAAACATTTGGGAAAGAGAGAGAAGCGTAGAGTAAAAATAATCGATCAGCATTCAACCAACAAAGAGGCCGTCTCTGTTAACGTTACAGGATTTGTTTCTTAACTTTTCACCCTCTTTTTGTGTGTTTAACATATACTGTACATCATACATCATGAATGTATATTCATTCAAAAGAAGGTAAAGTTAACATTGGATCATTTAGGAATCCCAGGCAGAAGACAACAGGTTGAACCCTTCAGAGTCACCTAATATTTACCACTGGGCCATCAGTTTGTCTTTCTCAATTAAAAGAAAAAAGGCCCAGCGAAATCAGGTCATACAATGTCAGTTTTAAATATTTAGAAAATATTTTCTCAGGTTTCTGATAGGAAAAATAACTCTCAAGCTGCTCTCTGAAGCTCTGCTTTTGTGGACACAGAACAGGCCATATGGCGCATCCCTTTCTCCTTACGTTCCACCGAATGTCCCCGACAACCCCCCAACCCTTGTGCAAATGGTTCCACCATTGCCAGCCAGTGCTGGGACAGAATGGTTGTGCTTAAGTGCCATCCATGTGGTCCTGTACCAGTGAGTTAAGAATTAAGTAGGACTTTTGGCTGCTCCCTGCCAACCCCCAGCCTGTCTGCTCACTTCCAAGAACAGCCTGGAAAATCTCCTTGAGCCTGGGCTTCGGTATTGATACCATTACAGAAATCATGAGTCTCCATTGTGTTTTCTTTGAAAGGTATACAAACACATTATGCTTTTGTGGGGTCTTGGAGACCATATTCTTGTATTTGGGCAAATGTGGCTTGGCAGTGAGGCCGGAGGTACGGCCAGGAAAACCTTGCACTATTCTTTTAAAGACTGTTGTTAAGAGGAACTTGTTTAAGAATTTTACACACCACTGCTTCCCACCGGGCGTGGAAGAGCTGCTTCTGAGGCGTATGCAGACACGGCTTTAAATAGCCTTGACCCATGGTATGAAATAGACCTTTCATAAATCCCTTTCAATCTAATTATATGGGAAGATTTCACTTGTTATTACTCTGTTTGTAACACTTCTCTAGCACTTGCTAATCTCCCTTCTTAAGCAGCAAATAGTCTTCAAACACAAAATTTTCAGTGAGAAATGGTTATCTTGCCACCTACATGTAATAGAATATTATTACTGTATTTCATCTACTCTAAGGTGCCATGATTGTGCAAATGCACCATTATTTTTGCATATCTCTAAGAAAGAAAACTAATCTTCTGATTAGTTGTAAAAGATCATTTGTTGTAAGTTACAGTTTAATTTCCAAGTTGCTAAAGTATGAAAAAAAAGAAACAGACAAAATCCTGTATGTCCTGGTAATGACAAAATTTAGCATTCTCACTGCTTTTATTTTTATGATTGCCTTCTATTTATGGCTGATGATGAGGGTTTCGCATTTGCAGGTGTTACATAAATTATCTTTTAAAATAAATATGTTTTTAAAAATCAAGTGGATTGATTTCAAGAAAAACCTCAATTGTAACATTATTGATACAGATACTGCAAGCTGGTCTATGAACAACTAAAGATTGTGAAATCTCACTACAAGTGATTTGGCAAGGCCGGTACTATGCCATCTCCAGGACTTTCTTAATACTAAGTGAGAATCTCTTATGACTGGAGACACCTTGTTACCGGCAGAAGAGATCCAGGTTACCCCAAGTTACTGCTGTGTATCCATGTGGGTCTGCAGCAACTTCAGCCCTTGCCTCCTCAGAGAAAAGAATTTGACTGAGGGACATAAAGCAGAAAAAGAGAATGAGGCAAGTTCCAGAGCTGGAGTGAAAGTTATTAAAAAAGTTTTAGAACAGGAAAGAAAGGAAAGAGCCCTTGGAAGAGATCCAAGTGGGTGCCTGAAAGCCAAAGTGAGAGAAAAAAGGAGGTCATTTAATCTTGATCCTAGGACTTTATAGGCTCACCTATTTCCCATGAGTCTTCTCTTTGGACAGGCTTTCTGCCTGTTCAGTGTTTTCCTTACCTTTGGGAATTGAGCATATGCAGTGTATTTAGGGAGTTATATGCATGCTCATCGAGGCTTTCATCCTTTTTCTGGCAGAGTGTACCCAAAGATCACATTTTGCCATTTTTGTCTCTTAATGTGTATGCCCTGGAGTCGCTTCTCCCTGGAGCCTGGCTTTAATTAACACTTTAATGTTAACAGGTGTAGACCATCAGGAACTAGCCTCTCTCTGGTGCCAGCTGCCGATTTATCACTTTTAAAGAAGCAATGCAATAATTGCTGAGCCACCACCCAAAATTTATAGTGGGTGAAGGGAGAGCCCTCTCCTGTCCTGCTCGTTCCTAACTACCTGTAACATAGAGAGAATTTTCCTCTTCTTCTCTTCCTTTTCCAGGATCAAACTCTAAGCCACATTCTCCACTAAATTGGTCAGATGAAAACTCTTGCTGGATTCAAACCAACACATGGTTTATGTGCAAGTCCTTTCTACTATCATTTAGTCATTCTTGAGTTCCACATTTTGATTTATGTGCTGTCTGTAATCCACCCTCAAGTAGCTTTTTCTAGAAGGGTATATGAAGATATGTTTTTCAAAACTATAAATGTATAAGAATGTGTTCTTCTGCCACTTCCATACCATAAAACAGTTTGGCTGGGTATAAAATTATTGGGTCTCAGCTTTTATTCTTTTAAGGTGCCCTTTTGGAGGCATTTATTATTGCAGAGGAGAAATCTTTGTCTTTTGAAGGTAAAATGATCCTTTTAATGTTTAATATTTTTCTGTCTAAGCCCTTAGAAGATTTTTCATTTACCTTTGGAATTCAAAGACAGAATTAATCTAGTCATGGTCATTTTTTTTTTTACTATTTTGCTCACAACATGGTGATGTTTTTCAAGACACATTATTGAGATTTACTTAATTCTGGAATTTTTTTCCATTGTATCTTTGATTAATACTGGTACTATAATGCCTGGCTCTCATGATGGTTATTATAATTAATTGATATTTCTCTCATAAAACAATTAGGGTGATAGCTGGCATCCACTGAGTGCTCAACAATTTTAATTATCTTTCTATCTCCTCTACAGTCATTTCCTGGGATATTTGGGCTTCTTATTTGAATAAATCTTATATTTTTCATAAATTGGTGTTTCCTATCATTATTTTCATTAGGTCCCTAGTAATAAATCCAAGACAGGACACTTTATGATCCCCTGAAACATAGGATACAACTCCACCTTAGTGAAAGAAACTTTGAGATCTTACCCTAATCTCTAAGAAGGCATCAGACTTTTGATCCCATACAAGCCAAGAACAGACTCTCATGAAACACTTTGAGTACACAGCTATGCATTCCAAACTTTCAGTGAGTAAAAAAGCATTAAAAATTACCAATTGATCAATTCTTTCTACAAGTGCAATTAGGCTGGCTAAGAAAATGTAAACAGGATAAAAGAGTATCTCTTAAAAGAGGAAGAACTTTTCTTAAGCAGTTATTAGAGACCTATCTACAAATTGCTTATATGTTAATTATAAATCAAGTACTCTAGAAACACCCATTGATAAATGATTTTCATACAAATTATAAATTGCTTAAGAGAGCTCATTCACAAAATGATCTGTGCACTAATTACAAATCAAGAAACTTAAACATACACACATACAAACGGTATATGTGCTAATTACAAAAGGCATTTTAGAGACTAACATTTACAGATTAATTACATGCTCATTGCCCACTAAATACTTTAGAAAATTCTATGTGCCAGTAATTTTCATGCTAATTACACAGCAAATAATTTGAAACATACACAGTGTTTGCAAATAATCCATGTGCTAATTACACAACACTATAAAAGCACCAATGTAAAAATGATTTTTGTGCTAATGACATAACAAACACCCAAGAAACTCCCAAATACAAATGATTGATGTCTAATTACACATCAGACACTTCAGGAACACCCATGTGCAAATGATTTATGTGCTACTTACACCAACAATTAATTTCAAAAATGTCTAACAACAAATTATTTGTATGCTAATCACAAATTCAAACACTTACAATTGATTTATATCCTAATGATTAGCTGTTCTTATTTTGTTTCCTTTAAGGGCCCACCATCTCAACAGATTGACAGTTTTCTTCTGATTGGTACCTATTATGAATATAAATAAAATATCTGAGTGAGTCCATAATATGAAGGTTTTGGGATCTTCTCTTTACACTTCTTCCCCAATCCTGCCCAATTGTTGCTGTCTGATTACATTTGGGGTACAGTGAATAGGAGGATTCATCTCTTAGAGCAGGCTGAGAAGTATTACCTAGGGTAAGAATGTTCTTTTCCTTTTGTCTGTTGCATTGGACAATCAAATTAAATTAATGAATGAAGTATACATGCTTATTAGCCACTCAGTTTATGTACTGATCTTTCACATTCAAAAAGCTATTACTGTCCTCTATTTATTTATGCAGAAATTTTGTCCATCATGGCCACTAGTGCTTCCTTATGCCCTCTCTAGCCCGTGATAGCTTAAAAAAATCCATATTCATTATCTTATTGGACTTGCAGCTTAAAAAGGAGGGAGGACTCAAAACTAGGGGTTAAAAGTTCCCATTTTGCAGATGGAAAAACTGATGCTCAGCATAGCAAAGCAGTATTTCTCCTGGCACACTTGACTCCAAAGTCAACCGAACTTCACAGCTAATGGTTTTTCTTCCACCTAGGCTCCAGTTGACATTCCTGCACAAGAAAACCTTCCATGGCCATCCTCCAAGAAGCCTCTAGAAGCAAAACACCAACACTGCCCATAGGCTGGATCCACTTGCTCCTGCTACTGCATCCCATCCTCTCTCCTCCTGGCTCTCTCAGATCCCAGGCCTCTCCCCCTACACCAGGCTGGCATTTCAAACCAGACTGGGGGCCCCAGCACGCTTCTCACCTCTTTAAGAGTGAAAATGTATATCCCAGAGATTGCGGCTTAATTGGCTGATTAATAACAGAAAACCTAATTGAATGCTCCCAGCTCGTATGTACGATGTCTTAATGTTAGAGCCTTGGGAATAAACACACAGCAGGGAAGTCTGAACTGCAGCACAAGCGCTAGCACTTTCAATTTAAAAGTCAATCTCATTATCCAAGAAGCTGCTCCCTTTATCCCCCTGGAAAAGCTCACACTCTCAAACCAGGTTCCCCTTGTACCAGCATCCTCTCCTCTGTCCTATCTCTGAGTGATGCAAATATTAGGGTGGGTTCCCCTTCTCCTTCTATCCCCCTCCCCTCTCCGTCTCTCTTCCTCTTTGTCTCTCTCTCTCTCTATTTGTTCTCTCTGCTGCATATCTGAGCAGCTCAGTAAATATTCATGAAATGCCATTGTGAGGTCTGTGAAGAGCACAGACATGGCCCTTCGGAGGTGATGCGCAATTTGGCATCACCAGCACCCAAGCGTGAGGGAGGTAGTGAGGTGCCTCCAAGTCAGGCCTCATGCTACATCCTGATCCGTTCAGCTTTCTCCTTCAGGGCAGCCTGATTAGAAGTCTTATGGTGCTCAGAAAGCTGAGCTAGATAGCCTGGGCTGGGCTTAGAGTGACCAGGGCAGAGTCCGTGCGGGCTCCTGGACCCTAGGCTTGTCCTGGTCAGTCACAGCATCTGAGGCAGCACTGAAGCTCCTGAGCAATGTTATTAATCAGCAAGGGGCTGCCATTAACAAAGCAGCACAGACTGGGTGGCTATTTTCTAAACAACAGAAATTTGTTTTCTCCCTGGTCTGCAGGTTGGAAGTCCCAGTTCAAGGTGCAGCAGGGCTGTTTATTCCTGCATCCTCTCTCCATGGCTCAAAGATAGCGCCTTTTCGCTGTGTCCTCACATGGTCTTCTGTCTGTGCAGAGTGTCTTTCTCTGTATCCAAATTTCTTCTTAAAAGGAAACCAGTCGGATTGGATTAGGACCCCACCCTAAGGACTTCATTTTAACTTGATCATCTCTTCATTTACTATTCTTATTATTATGTAGAAACAGAGTGCCACTCTGTTATCCAGGCTGGAGTGCTGTAATGCGATCATAGCTTACTGCAGCTTCAATCTCCTCGGCTCAAGCCATCCTCCTGCCTCGGCCTTCTGAGTAGCTGGAACTAGAGGTGGACGCCACAGTGCCTGGCTAGTTTTTACAATTTTTTTATAGAGATGGGGTCTCTCTATGTTGCCCAGGCTGGTCTTGAACTCCTGGTCTCAAGCGATCCTCCCACCTCAGCCTCTCAAAGTGTTAGGATTACAGGCGTGAGCCACTGCGCCCTGCTTTAATCACCTCTTTTTTTTAACTTTTATTTTGGGTTTAGGAGTACATACGCAGGTTTGTTATATAGGTAAGTTGTCATGTCGTGAGGGTTTCGTGTGCAGATTATTTTATCACACACGTAATAAGCGTAATATTGAATAGGTAGTTTTTCCATCCTCTCCCTTCTCCCACCTGCTACTCTAAAATACACAGGTGGTCATGTTAATCACCTCTTTAAAGGCCCTAGCTCCAAACACAGTTGGCCTCTGAGGTACTGAGGGTTAGGCTTTCAACATATGTATAAATTTGGTGGGGGAGTGGAAGGAGGACACAGTTCAGCCCATAACGGCATTTCTTTCTGCTTGGATGTCTCCCAAACTTCTCAGCTTCAACATGTCCAAACGAATCCTCATGACTTTGAACCTCCACCCAGAACCCCTGATGCTCTTGAGACATTCCCATCTAGCAGAATGTCACCAACACAAACTAGAGACCTGGGATACCTTTTGATTTATCCTATTGACTCACCTCCCTGCCAATCCATCTCCAACTGCCCCCATTGACCTGACTCCCCAAATGCCACATCCCCAAGCCCAAGTTCCCAACATCTCTTTCCTGGCCCTCCACTCCCACCTGCAGGTGCCTTCCTGCTTCCAACCCTGCACACCTGCAGACTATTCTGCACAGTGGCAGACATATCTACTTCAAGGCACATCTGGTTATGTGCGCTCACACCTGCTCAGCTTCCTGCATCTTTTCTGGCCATCTCTTAAACGTTGATGCTCTTAGAATTCAGTCCCATCCATCTCTCTTCTCCCCACTCATCTCCCTGAACACTCTCATCCACTTCTACAGCTTCAATTACCTGGTACAGCCTTCCCTTAGACTGCTTTCATGTTGCTGATAATGACATACCTGAGACTGGGTAATTTATTAAAAAAAAAAAAAAAAGAGGTTTAAGGGACTCACCCTCTGCCATGATTGTGAGGCCTCCCTAGACCTAGACTAGATTTGGGTGGGGACACAGCCAAACCATATTAGGGAGACCTCACAATCATGGCAGAGGGTGAAAGATGCTAACATCTTACATGATAGCAGACAAGAGAGAATTAGAACAAAGAGAAAGGGGTTTCCCTTTATAAAACCATCAGATCTCGTGACATTTATTCCCTTCAGTGAATAAGAGTATGGGGGAAACGGCCATCATGATTCAGTTGTTTCCCACTGGGTCCCTCCCACAACACATGGGAATTATGGGAGCTACAATTCAAAATAAGATTTGGGTGGGAGCCAGGTGTGGTGGCTCACACCTGTAATCCAAGCACTTTGGGAGGCCAAGGTGGGTAGATCACCTGAAGTCAAGAATTTGAGACCAGCCTGGCCAGCATGGTGAAACCCCATCTCTATTACTAAAAATACAAAAATTAACCAGGCATGGTGGCGCACAAATGTAATCCCAGCTACCGGGGAGGCTGAGGCAAGAGAATTGCTTGAACCCAGAAGGCAGAGGTTGCAGTGAGCCAAGATTGTACCAAGGCATGCCAGCCTAGGTAACAGAACAAGATTCCATCTCAAAAAAATAAAAATAAAAAAGATTTGGGCGGGGACACAGCCAAACCATATCAAACCTAGAGGCCACTGTTGATGGCTTCTAGATCATTCCCCAAACCCAGGCCTCTCAACCAGCTTTCAAACCCAAGGATCCTAAATGCTTTAATCCATTATTGATAAGCAAGATGACAACCCTGAAATATTTGTAATGAGATACTTGGGGAAGTAGTACTTGTAATTATTATTTTGTTTTCATTAAAATATTATTTTAATAAATTAGTTTATTTTCACTGAAAGAACCTACCAGCCACTTCTCTAGGTAGACATAGTAAGTGACCCTGTAGCAAACTTTTGGATTGTAAAAAAGCCACATAAGTGGTATCTCCAGTTCACCTGAAAACCTACTCCTTCAAGGAAAGGCGTTATAGAAACATTGGCACATGACTGCCACTCTCCCCTCCAAGATTTCTCAATGGGCAAGGATAAATTTATGTCATGGTTGGAAAAGGAGCCTCCTGGGAGGAAAAAGATTGAGACCTGAACTCACTTTGTTGCAAGACTCAACATTTGTAGAACTTCTTTGCAGGACTGCGGAGGTCCCAGATGAAGCAAATTGGTGGTGTGTGGTGGGGCTCGGGAGAAGCATCTAAAGCCCTAGAGTGGAGCTCACTGTGAAGGAAGGGGGTGCCTAGACTAGAGATACAGACCCACAATAACATCTGGGTGCTTGGGGAAAAGGACCATGGCTGAAATGAGCAGACCCTCTAGTCTTCATTATTTCTAAAACAAGACCACCAACCTCTAGTGTTCAGTGACTTTATGGTTGGTTGTGACCTCGAAAAGACTACTTGAGACCCTAAGCATGGAGCAGTACTGTAGTCTGGACAGGAATCTGGAACAGCATCCTCAAAATTCAGGAAACAGGTACACCAGGCTGCACCAGACAAGTTCTAAACAGCGACACCCTGTGGAGGCTGAAGACTAGATAGTGATAATTTATGAACGAAACTCTAGTTCATTCTCTGCCTGTCTTCAGAAGCAAGACTGACCTCCTTGGACCCGACTTTCTGGACAATTTTCTGACAGGGGTTGAGGCCACAAGAGGGAAAAAGTGGACTTCCTGATAATTTGGGGGTTTAACAAATTTAAATATTTAAGAGACTTTGTTTTCACTAAAGAAGATATCTAAATGGTAAATAAGTGTATGGAAATAGTTCAACATTATTAGTCATCAAAGAAATTCAAGTTAAAACTACAATGACATATCAACACACACCCTTCAAAATGGCTAAAATAAGGACTGATATTATCAAGTGTTGGGGAAGATGTGGAGCAACAGGAACTCTCATACTCACTAGTGGAAGAGTAAATTGGTTCAGCCTCTTTGGAAAACTGTTCAGCAGTAGCTACAAACTGAAGGCATAGATTATCACCAAGTAATTTTATTTCTGGGTATTACTACACACACGCACACACACACACAGAGAAATGCTTATATATTTCCACCAAAGTGCCTACACAAGAATATTCATAGCAACACTGTTTGTAATAGCCTAAAACCAGAAACTACCTAAATGCCCATCAACAGGTTTAAAAAAAAAAAAAGGACAAATTGTGATATGTTTCTACAATGTGTTGTTACTTAGAAAGAAGGAGGAGGAGGAGGAGGATGTAACAACATGGAATAATCTCACTGTCCTAATATTGAGCCCAAGAAACCAGACAGACATACAGAAAAGCATGCATACTGATTGTTCTATTTATATGAAATTCAAGAACTGGCTAAACTAATCCATGATGACAGAAAGTCAGAATGTGGTTACTTTTTGAAGGAGAAGGATTAAGTAAGATGGGACATAAGGGAGACGGCTGAGACACCTGAAATATTCTCGTCATAAGCTGGGTGGTGGTGTATGCATATTGATATGTGTTAAATTGTGTCTCCCCACACCTTCAAATTCACATGTTGAAGCCCTACTCCCCAATATGGTTATGTTTGAAAAGAGGGCCTTTAGAAGAGAATTAAGGTTAAATGAGACCATAGGTCCCTGATCCCATATGATTAGCATCCTTATAAAAGAAACAGTGGAGTTTGTGCACTCACTCTGTCTTTCACACACTCTCTCTGTCTGTCTCCCTCTCCCTCTCTGCATGCAGAGCACAAAAAAGACCATGTGAACACATAGAAAGAACGCCGTGCTCTGCAAGTGAGAAACGGAGCCCTCATCAGACACCAAATCAGCTAGCACCTTGATCCAGGATTTCTAGCCTCCAAAATGGTGAGAAAATGAATTTCTGTTGTTTACGCCGCACAGCCTGTTGTATTTCATTATGGCAGCCTGAACAGAATACGGCAGGTATATACAAAAGCAAATTCTATTGAGAAATTTGTATCATTCACTCTATTGAAGTAAGTTATACCTCAATTAAAGAATAAATAAAAGAGAAAGAAGGAGCAGCACAAGCTTGTTTGGATTCCCAAGCTGGTGCGTGGGGTGAGGTGGGTTGCCTCTCACTATACCCACTTGGCAGATGAAAAGTGTAGCTTTGAGTGGTGAAGTGACGTGTGGCTTTGCAGCAGAGCTAGGCGCATAATCCAGTTTCATCTGGTGAACAATGACCCTGTGTGCCCTCCGCAAGCCCCAGGGTGGGGACTGGGGTCAGGAGTGGCCTCACAGGAGGTACCCAGGCCTTCAAAGTAAATAAGCATTTACAGCACACTGTGGTCCACACTGTGATGGCCTTCACAGAGGTCACAGGAGCACCGAAGGACCACCTAGTTTCCCAGGATGTGGGAGTGGAAATTTCTGAGCTAAGACTTCAGGGGTGCCAGACAAATCCTGCACTTCCCCTTCTCCCAAAGTCAGTCCTGGAGCATCTCCAGGTCCTGCTCCTTAAAGTGTGGTCCACAGACCAGCAGCCTCCCCGTTACTTGGACTCTGGCTGAAAACGTAGAATTGTGGCTTCAGAGCACCAGGACGTCCACTCAGTTCCCACTGACTCAGGTAGGTAGGTCCCAGGAGATTGGATGTCTATACTCACCTCCCAAACAGAGCGAGTCTGGCCCCAGCAGGTGTGCAAGCCAGTCATCTGGCGATCAGAACCACTGATTGGAAAATGGGCTGCTTACCTGAGACAAAGAAGGGCCTCTCTTCTCTGAGGCCTTACACAAAGCAGGCTTCCAGGGTGCCTAATTACCTGATAGGTAGCAAAGCTGTCACCGACTGCGCCTTTTAGCTCAGTTAATAAAGCAGTTTGCCCAGCCTTTTGTCCTTCTTCTGTTGTGATTTCTTGGCCTATACTTGTTTTACAAAATGAGAACGTTATACAAAGGCTGCTTAATCCAGAGTTCAGCACGTGGGGCCCAGCTTCTGGTCAGGCCAGCAGCAAAGCTACCGCAGAAGCAGGCATCTAGGAAAACATGCGGGTCCCTGCTCCTGGGTTTGCATCTGTAATGGCAGTTTGCAGGTTATCCTATAAAATAAATTAAATAAGATCATCTATATCAGGATTAGAAAAGTGTATGCTCTATTTAAGGATAGTGGTTATTTTCTTAGGCCAGGTCATTGAAATTTAATGTGAACACTTTTATATCAAAATGCATGCACTGTAACAACTAAAGTGTCCAATCGTTCCAGTTTGCCATAAGCAAGATCCTGGGCCCTTTCCTCGTGGAGCTGGGGGTCTGATGGGGAGGAAAGAAAAGAAATAAGTCATCAAATAATATAGTTACCCATGATAAGTGATATGTTGGAAACCAAGAAAGAAGGGCCGCAGGGTGGCCCACGAAGGCGTCTCCGAGGTCTGACAAATGTCAAGTGTCCAGCCATTTGAAGAGATGTGTATGAGGGATTGAAAGAGAGAAAAGTCGGGAGTTCTAAGAAGTTGCAGCAGCAAGTGCAAAGGTCCTGAGACAGGGCAGAGCCTGGGGTGTGAGATGTCAGAAGAATCCTGGCATGGTTATCCTGTGTGTGTGTCTGTGTGTGTGTGTGTGAGTGCAAACAAATGCACACTCATATGCCTCTGCTGGGGTTAGCGAGAGGAGACGGGGTTAAGTCCAGACCATGCAGAACTCATAGACCACAGTAAGCCTGGGTGACAGAGTGAGACCTTGTCTTCAAATAATACTACTACTAATAATAATAATGATATATGTGGATTTTTAAAAGAACTTTGCTCTTGTTTAATCTCAATAAGTGTGTTTTCAAAATGACTTCTGATACATTTTAATACGTTTCTGATCCTCCCTCTTCACTTTCTCTTGTGTGATATTTTCCTTACATCCTCTCCCTTATATCTTTTATTTAACTCTACTGATTTAGAAGTTATTTGTTCTGTTTTATTCTTCCAGTGCCAACCCATACATTTTTAACATGCAAACTTGTCTTAAATGCTGAGATGTATCATTGTGATTATCTTCCTGTCAAGCAATATAAGAACTCTAGAACTCCTAACTCTCCCCTTTCTTTCATAGCTGATATTTTAGTTTCATCTTTTTGAATTCTCTTAAACCACAGACATTATTATATCTATATTCTCTGTGCTGGTTTGGATTTCTTTAACATATTTATCTATCTCTTTGCTCAGTGTTGCTTCTTCCAGTCTATTTCTTCTCCCTACATTCCAATTTCTACTTAAATCCTTTGGTGCTTCTTTTAGTGAGCGTCTCTGAGAAGTAAGCTCTCTTCATTTTGATTTTGAGTGTCTATATTTAGCCTCCACCCTGTTATAATGGTTTAGTTGTGTGAAAGAAAAGAAAGAAAAATTTAACCTGACAATGAGTTCCCGAAACACTTTGAAAATATTATATCTGGCCTCCCTGCATGTACTGGTGCTAAGTAGAAGTCTACTGTCAGTCTGATTCTTGATATTTTGAAGGCCACTTGTGTTTGTTGCCTAACATTTGTTCAGATCTTTCACTCTGTCTTTGGTGTTCTGCACTTTCACCAGGATGTGCTTTGGTCAAGATAGTTCGTTATTCATTTATTCATTTATTTCTCTGTTGAGAAGAGGGGCTCTGTGATCCATCAATCCAAAAACACACCTTTCCTCAATTTTGCCTTTATCTCTTTGACTCATGCTGTCTCTCANATGGTAAGCCAGCCGATTTTCCATATGATATCTCCTTTACATTGCAACAGCTCTGCAATGTTAGTTGGCATCACTGTTAAAATGTTACAGATGGACAGGCTGGCACTTGGCAAAGCAGGGATCTCAATCCAACCACTTTACTCCACCTCCAGACTCAACACTTCCCAGTTGCCTGCTATGTATGACGAATGCAGTCATGTGGGAGATCTGTCTGGCTATACTTAAGGAATTTCCAGACAGGCTGCAACGCAGCTAAGTTTCTCTTAAAGGCTATGGAAAATGTTTGCGTGTATCTACAGAAAAAAGGGGAGGAGAAGGAGCAGGAATAGGAGGAGGCAGAGAAACTGAAGAAGAAAAATCAGAATTAGAAAAAAATTAGAATTACAAGAAGACAAAGATGATGAAGAAGAATTAGAAAAAAAGAAGGAAAAGAAGTATAATGAGAAAAATTGGAATGAGTGGAGAAAGAGGAAAGGGAGAAAGAAGGAGGAGAAGGAAGAGGGAGAAGGAGGAGGAGGAGAAAGAATACTAACTTAGGGCAAGAGAAACTCAGCTAAAACCAAGAAACAGTATCTTATTTAGAGTGATAATAAAAAACAACTCTTTAAGGCAGGTATGCAATTTTTAGTTCCCTTAAAATCTTCAACAAGACAGAGGTATTTAATACTCCCTGAAGATTTACTATATGCAGATGACTTTACTGAAGTATCTAATTTAATCCTCTTATAAACTTGTAAGGCAACTATTCTTATTTACACCTTATGGATGAAAAACAACTTGCATTCATAGGAGGTGTAGTCATCCATTTACCAATGGACAGAGCCAAGCTTTGAGGCAGCGAAGACACAAGACAGCAGAACTCCAAAGAAATGGCTGTGGAACCAAACAGGAATGACTGGAGCTGGGGCGTTAGCTGTTCTGCTGTGTCTCTATCCAGTGGCTGGTGTCATAGGTTGGGAACATGTCCTAATGCGTTGCAAGGAATGACCATCATCAGGAGCAGACTTTTTTTTTTGACAGTTTCTCTCTTGTCACCCAGGCTGGAGTGCAATGCCTCGCTCTCGGCTCACTGTAACCTCTGCCTCCCGGGTTCAAGGGATTCTCCTGCCTCAGCCTCCTGGAAGCAGTCTTTAGAGGACAATGTTAGGTCCTCTCACAGGAGCCCTGAAGATTCCCCTCTTGCCAATGTGGCTGCTAAAAACCTGATGCTTGCGGCTTTTCCCCAGAAACACTGCCGTGCCTTGGAATTTAGTTCCTCTCCAACCCAGGGAGGACCCTTGACCAATGATTCACAGCTGCACCGAGTTGAGAGGGTTGGATGGAATACAGCTCTTTTGCTTAGAGTGGGGCTAATTCTGAAGCCCAACTCACACTCCAGAGCCAACAGCAGAGTCAACCTCTACGGGACTATATCTGAAATCACACCCTTGCTTGGTTTCCCTCACCTGCTTCACTCACTGCCTTACAGAATTATCTGCATACTTTTTTTCTTTTTTTTTTTTTTTTTTTTTTTTTTTGAGATTTATTCTTGCTCTGTTGCCCATGCTGGAGTGCAGTGGCACAATCTCGGCTCACTGCAACCTCCGCCTCCTGGGCTCAAGCAATTCTCCTGCCTCAGCCTCCCTAGTAGCTAGGATTACAGGCGTGCACCACCATGCCCGGCTAATTTTTTTGTATTTTTAGTAGAGACAGGCTTTCACCATGTTGACCAGGCTGGTCTCAAACTCCTGATCTCAGGTGGTCCATCCGCCTCGGCCTCCCAAAGTGCTGGGATTGCAGGCGTGAGCCATCATGCCCAGCCTCAGATCTGCCTTTTATAGCATCCTCTTTTTTATTACATTTGCTTATACTTATTAAATCTTTTTAATGCTCTTAAATATCGCTTTTAAAAAATCTCCTTCAGATGACTCTGTATGTTTGAGTTTTCCAGGTACTAATTTTTCATTAATCACTCCTGCCGCTGACCCTCCCTTGGCTGATGGGTTTCCTATGCTTCTCTGTAATTCTCCTTGGGAGCTTGTCTTCAGCAGAGCTGACTGTTCTGGGGGATTCTAGTGTGCCCTGAGTTACAGTACAGCCCACAGCGAGGGCTTTCTGGCTTCCTACTTTGCAGCTCAAGAGACTTCTATTGTCCTGGGCCCGTTCTTATGTTACCGTCTTATATGTGGTTCCCACACTGCAGAGGGAAAGGGCATCTATACTCTACATCCATGCATGGGGCAGGATAAGGTTTTGAGTTCTTCGTGGGAGATTTCCCTTCCTTTGTACGATCCTTTGCCACTGTTAAAGCCCCACGTTGCCGAGTTTCTACCTGCTACTCTGGGCTGGAGGTAGGGGTGAAATTTTTTAGTCTGTGTGGTCCAGGAGCACTTCCCAGAGTGAGGGGGAGGACGAGGGTTTGTTTCTGAGGCCTCTACTTTGTGGCATTTCTGGCTGACTGTGGTGCTAGGACCCCAGACCCCAGACCCCAGCCTCAGGATTTGTGTCTGCTCTGGCCCTGAGGCTGGGATCTGACGTCTTCACACCAGCCTGCTCTGATCATTTTTCTTTTGAGGCTGAGTCTCACTTTGTCGCCCAGGCTGGAGTGCACTGGCACAATCTCGGCTCACCACAACCTCCGCCTCCTGGGTTTAAGCAATTCTCCTGCCTCAGCCTCCTGAGTGGCTGGAATTACAGGCCCACACCACCACACCCAGCTAATTTTTGTATTTTTAGTAGAGACGGGTTTCACCATGTTGGCCAGGATGGTCTCGATCTCTTGACCTTGTTATCCTCTCACCTCGGTCTCCCAAAGTGCTGGGATTACAGGTGTAAGCCACTGTGCCTGGCCAGCCTGCCGCTCTTAACTTCAGCTTCCCACAGGGTTCTGCCTTGGACCTCTGTTTTCTGTCTTTGTTTCTGAATCATGGGGATGTTCCTTCTTTTGTCATGCTAGGAAACTTTTCATAATTGTGTTTATTATTTGATTATTATATTGTATCCACAATTCTATGCACTTGTATTGGGAGAGGGGAGATACCGCACCAGGTCAGTCAACCAAGCTTCTGAAAGTCCTCCCTGACCTACTACTTCTTTAGTGAAATATTTAAATTGAAACATCACATGCAAAATCATTCGAGAGGCACATGTCATAAGATGCAGCATAACAGTTCAAAGAATCGTCATTTAAGTCAACACACCTGTGTACCCAGCACCCAGACTAAGACATAGAATGCTATCAACACCCTAGAAGCCACCTTTGCACCCCATTTCACTCAAACCCCCAAAATGATTGTTATCCTGCCCATTGACCCCACACATTAGCTTTGCCTCTTCTTGATTTTTATATAATGGAAACACACAGTAGGTTCTTTTTTGTGTCTCCCTTCATTTATTCAACATGGTTAATATGGCTTCACTCTGTGTCGCCACCCAAACCTTATCTCAAATTGTAATCCCCACGTGTTGGGGGAGGCGCCTGCTGGGAGGTGATGGAATTATGGGGTGGACTTCCCCTTTGCTGATCTCATGATAGTGAGTGAGCTCTCACGAGATCTGGCGGCCCGAGAGTGTGTGGTACTTCCCCCTGCCACCATGAAGAAAGAACTTGCTTCCCCTTCCCCTTCCGCCATGATTGCCAGTTTCCTGAGGCCTCCCAGTCACGCTTCCTGTTACACCTGCAGAACTGTGAGTCAATGAAATCTCTTTTCTTCATAAATTACCCAGTCTTAGGTAGTTCTTTATAGCAACATGAGAACAGACTAATACAATTGTGTGTTGAGATTCATCCAGACTCTCACATGTAATTGCAGATCCCTCATTTTATTACTGTGTGTTATTACATCATGTGAATAGACCACAATTTATGTGTCCATTCTACTACGATGGGCTGTGGATGGCTATTACAAATACTGCTGCTATAAATATTTGGCGACCATATGGGCTCACTGATGTTGGGTGTGTATCTTGAAGTGGAATTGCTGGCTCGTAGGTAGGTGCATGTCCAGATATACTTGTTTAGATCCTTCTTGCCCCCTCGTAAGTGTCTATCTCCCCAGCTATATACTTAAGGTCCTTGCCCAGTGTTTAAAATTATGGATATGTGTGTGTGCTTTTAGAACAATAAAAACATATATATATATATATATATATATATATATATATATATATCTTTTTAAACATTGACAAAAATAAAAATAAAAAAATAAATGTTTGCTGCATAAATAAAGGCATAAAGGAGCCCAGGTAGCAGACACAGGCCTGTCTATCAGTCTCAACCTGCCCCTACTGCTCCCCGACACCTGGGGAGTCAGATGCGAAAGGGGTGTGATGCCTGGAGAGCAGCCAGCCCTGCATGTGAGGAGGACACGGTGGGGGGACTGGGGAGTGGTGCCAGGGGCAGGCAGTTGAGCTGCTGAGCAGACCCAGTCTGGCACTGGCTGCTGGTGTCTCCGGCCTTGGGCACATTCCCAACGCAGAACCCCTCACATTCCCATCAGGCCACAGCATCTTTTGAAATAGCCAAAACGTGCAACCTTCAGCCACGCCACAGCAGAGTCTTGGCCTCCGGAAAATCCAACTGGACATGTGCCTTTGCTTAACGCAGGATGTCAGGGAGCCTAGAGAGGAGGTTTTTGTTCCGAGTCTCCTACCGTTTTCAGAAATGTCCAAAACACTGACAGGTCTGGGAGAGGAAGCAATTTCCCTTCGAACTAATCAATATAAGAGCCTCAAGGTGCTTCACGCCTGTGTCAAACATGGGGCTTTCAGCAGCAAAGTGCCTGCAAGACTTGGGTGAGTTCTTTTTTTTGTCTTTTTGGTTTGTCAGGTTGGTAAGGACACTGTACCTTCAATACATACCAAAGTCACGATGTGTCTGGTTTCTGATCTGCTGCCATGTTCTCAAGAAAGTGTGCACGTGTGTGTGTGTGTGTGTGTGTGTGTGTGTGTGTGTAAGCTAGAGAGAGAGAAGGAGAGAAGAAGGAGATGGGGAAGAGAGGAGAGGAGACAGGCAGGGTAAAGAGGAGAGTGAAGACATGAGCACAGAGAGACAGGGACCAGGAATAAAAAAGTGAGGGAAATGGCCAAAGAAAAAAAGAAAGACTGAACGATAAAAGAGAAGGAAAGAGAAAAAGAGAGAGAAAGGAGAGAGGAAATAATAGGAAGCGATTCTGAAGACGGAAAATGGGACGGGGGAGAAAAGACTGAGAATGAGAGAAAGATAAAATGAACAAAAAGATGTAACAAGGGAAATGCCTCGAGGCCCTGCCCGAGGGACTCAGCGACACCCATGTTTTCTCATAACCCTTGATGATGGCAGTTGTCAGGCAGACCCCAAGGAAACCCAGAGACCCAACTAGCAAGAGGAAGTAGCCAGGCTGCAATGAATTTACCATCTCTGCTCTTCAGCATGGAATTGGGATGACCTAAAAGGTGGCTAAAACTTCATTCTGAGCTCCCCAGCAGCCACAGGGAGGAGTTGAAGCAGCAGCTCAGCAGCAAACAGCACTCGAGTCTTTTCCTTTCTGTGGGACTGAGAGTGTCTTCAGGTTGACTGGGTCCACACTCTCCTGGGTACGAGGACCCCACTCTGTCCATATGAGACTCTCTGCTTTCATTCCCTGGGCCCAGCTGAAGCAACAGTGTCCTCAGAGTGAAGGTGGCCTCTCAGCTCCCAGGAGAGCTAATGCTGTCTGTATTTTGCGTTGTGTGAACTTCAAATTATTTCGGGGATGTATTACATTCCCATTTAAAAAAACACTTCGGGCCACTCATGCCTGTAATCCCAGCACTTTGGGAGGCCAAAGCAGGTGGATCACCTGAGGTTGGGAGTTCGAGACCAGCCTGACCAATATGGAGAAACCCCAATCTCTACTGATAATACAAAAAATTAGCTAGGTGTGGTGGCGCATGCCTGTAATCCCAGCTACTCAGGAGGCTGAGGTAGGAGAATTACTTGAACCTGGGAGGCAGAGGTTGCGGTAAGATAAGATCATGCCATTGCACTCCAGCCTGGGCAACAAGAGCAAAACTCTGTCTCAAAAAAAAGAAAAAAAAAGACACTTCAGTATACCACCCCTATTACCTAAGTTGTTGGTGCATTGCATGAGGCACAATGCACAATCATTATGCATAAATCCCAACCAAACTGAGCATTGAAAAGCAGGGAAATCAGATTCATTATTTTCTACTTTTTAAAATCGTATTTGTACCCCATAACTTTTAGGAAAATAAGTTCACAACTTGTTTAGAAAAATAAGAAGAATCATACCATAGACTAACACAATGGGAATTCAAAAGAAGGGAAAAAAAGATCAAAAAAATAGGTAAGGATCCTCTGGTATTAGAAATAAAATCTTGCTTGGAAATTTCCAGAGGCCTGGACAAAAAATAAAATAAAATAAAATTCATTAATTAAAAAATAAGTTGCAAAACCCTTTTCAGAAAATGTTCTTAATGTTGGCCAAACACGTTTCCACTCTCCTTTCTGAAACGAATGTAACAAATGGGACTTTATTTAGAGACTAAATATCGAATTTATGAACAATACCTTCCAAGTAATTCATGTAATGTTTTAAAATGACGTCACTTCAGTTAAGACACTTCTGCAAACATATGTCCTTATGTGGTCTGTTTCTTGCAAGTATTTGCTAGAGCGTTTTTCTTGTTGCTTTGTTTTTAGTTTCTAAACAATCTTGGTTTTGCAATTTTGGGGGAGAAGCTGAAGATAAACTGTTAAGAAACAGTGAGAAACACACATCTTTGTACATAGGAGTGAAATCATACATAAGGATTTAAAATATATTTCATCAGGCACAGCGTCTTATGTGTGTAATCCCAGCACTTTGTGAGGCCGAGGTGGGAGGATGGCTTTAGCCCAGGAGTTCGAGGCCAGCCTGGATATCATAACAAGACTTTCTCTTAAAAAAAAAAAAAAGGTTAAAAATTTGCTGGAGGCTGAGGCAGGAGGATTGCTTGAACCTGGGAGGTCGGGGTTGCAGTGAGCAATAATCGCACCACTGCATTCCAACCTGGGCAATAGAGTGAGACCTTGTCTCAAAAATAAAAAAATAAAATAAAACAAATCTCATTACATATAAAATAAATTATATATAGTAAGTTATATGTGTGGACATGTATGTGTGTAGATGTGTATGCTTTGTTCTTGAATGTTGCAATTACTCATTCATTACGGAGAACTCGATTTTGAACAAGGAAAGGGACCTTTCATAAAACCGCATATTAATCCTTCAATTAACTCTGCATAATGATAAAGGCCTTTGGCTGAGGAGACCATACACCTTAGTCTGCTTCTCCCAGGGCCAGCCATGCCGATTCCAGGCATACAAGTTCATCCTGAAGCCCAGGGGCGTGCAAGTGTCTAAGTGTCTTCGAGGAGGTGTTTTACCTTTCATAACTCCATGGTGCAATTATGAAGGAATTGTCCAAGCCTTTTTGGAAACTATTTATACATTCAGCATTTACTAAATCGGGGGAGGGAAGGGGGGGGAAAAGAGAGAGAGATTTTAATCTCATGAGATTTATTTTTTATTTTTTTGTCCTAAAATGACTCAAAGAGAAACGAGGTGGGTTAGTGGCAAATTGTCCTGCACCAAGAGGATGCTGTGTGCCAGGCACCATGCTGGGGGCTTCATAAACAGCCTCTCATTTAATCCTCATAACACCCTTACATGGTAGGGATCACCGTAACATTTCACGGATGAGGAACTGGGCTCAGAGAAGTCCTGGCAGTTGCCCAATGTCTTTCAGCCTTCGCGGATAGGGTTTGGAGCCTGGCGTGTTTGCTCTCAAAGCCTGTGGCTTTTTGCATGACACCAGCTGTTCCCTGGGCGCCAGGGGCAACAGCAGCATCGCCTCCTTGTAACAGCATCGTGGGAGCTGAAGTCATGTGTGTCACTTCAACTATCTTCTGCAAAAAGTGCCTTCCCATCTACGTTCTCTCACTTGTCCTGCGCACTCCCGAAACTCCAACCCGGCTTTTCCGGAGTTTTCAAAGACAGAGAAGTTTGGACATACAAAGCTCTATGTTGAAGGGATCTCCCAGCCCTGAGAGTTTGTGAAATACTCGAGAAACCACAAGGACTTTCATAAAAAGGCAATTTCTGTAGCACGCAGTGGGGGATAAAAGCCACGAAATTTTCCCATTCTTTTTCTTCAGAACTTGATGAAAACATGAAACCATCCACAGGCAGGGAGCAGAAAATGATCATTTCACAGCAGGGGGCCGCTGAGGCTGTATTCAGGGCACTGTGGAGTGGGAGGGGGTGTCTGGGCTGGGGCCTCTGAGGGATGGTCTCTCCATAGCCCTGGAGGGTCCCTTCCCTCTGCGGGCCCTAACACCCCCATCCCTGCTTCTCTCGGACCGCCTTGCTCTGATGGTCTCGGATACCCTGAGTTTCCTGGGTAAAGTCTAGGCTCTAGGTGAGCCATGCACGCTGCTGTGGAGGCCTTAGGAGTTAAAGAGACCAAGCAAAGGCCTTCTGATTTCTGGCAGGAGATGTTCAAGGATGCTAGCAGCCCCGAGTTCCCGTCCTGCTCCACTTCTTACTCGCCGTTTGAACTTGGGAAGTAGCATACCTCTGGGAAGGAACATTGTCCCTCCCCCTGTAGCCACTGGGCAACAGAGGCAAGCCTCAGACCCTGGTTCCCACCTCAGACAAATCGTCTGGGCTTCTGTCTTATAGGAGGATCTGGTTTCTGCAAAAGACTGTTTTTGCAAAAGAAGCAAGTCCAGTAGCCACTGGAGCCACAGAGGAGAGCAGGATTAGAATCCACAGGCTGTGTGACTTGGAGCGAGTCACTTTACCTCTCTGTTTCCTCTCCTGCATGATGGGAATAGAGACCTCTACTGCATTTGGCTGTGGGAGAAACACAAGGAAATCGTGGACAAGTACCAGGTGTGGTGACACTCGCCTGTAGTCCCAGCACCTCGGGAGGCTGAGACGGGAGGATTCCTTGAGTGCAGGAGTTTGAGGCTGCAGTGAGCTATGATGGTCCCTGGGCACCATCCATACTCCAGCCTGGGCAACACAGCAACACCTCATCATCATCATCACCATCATCATCATCATGAGCAAGCCCGACTCAGTGGCTGACCCCAACGTGTCATCCTATGGGTTAACTCCCTCCTATATGTGAGGGCTACACCAGCTCAGACAGCTTCATTGTACTGAAAATTCAGATAAAAACAGAGAAAAGGGAAGGCAGGTGGGTGAAGTGAGGCAGCCCAGAAGAAGGGCAGTGTTTGGTGGGAAAAACTGAGATGATCCCTAAGTCTCAGCAGGGCCAGGCCACTGGCTTGTGACCTCTGCAGTCTCTCAGAACCCCGAAGGCCTGGTGCTCTGTTTCATGCACTGTCGCCTATGGTCATGAAGCTCTTATCATGGGATAAGATTCCCGTCACCTACAATCATGAAATTCTTATCCTGGGATAAGATCCCTTGTCCAAACAAGGGTCCCTGCATTGTCATTTTGCACCGGGCCCTGTGTAGGCTGAGACTCAGGATTAGCAAATAAAATTTGCTGAGACTAATCCTGAGTCTCAGCAAATAATCATTATTTGCTAATCCTGAGTCTCAGCCTACACGGTCCTTCCATGGCTACATTTCAGCTTCTGCATCTGCAAAACAGATACATTAGACGGGGACAGAACGAGGCTAATGGTGATGGCTGCCCACCTCTGAGAGCCTTCCCTAGCTATTGGGAAGCACTTCCCTATATCCAGCAAGATGCTTGACACTAAATACATGTAAAACACCCCAGTGAGTTTTAGACTCAATGATGCCCAAATGCCTAGCTGTAGAATAGTGAGGGGCCAAATCATCACAGGGATTTGGAGCCAGGCAGACATGGGTTCAAATCCTAACCCTTCCACTCACTGGTCATGGGACCTGGGGCAAATTCCCCTACTTTTCTACAACATGCTGATTCATCACTAACATGAAGGTGATGATAGTCTCTCCCTGCTTCGTTGCTGGGTGAGGGGGGGTTATATAAAATTGTGTGTGTTAAGCACCATCCCAGGCATTTAAATAGCAACTGTTAAAATTCACTGATTTACTAACTGAACAGCTACTTTGTGCCAGGCACTGTGCAAAGCTCTGAGAATACAGCAGTAAACAAGACACTCACAGCCCTGACATCAAGCCCTACATGGAGGCAGAATATAAACAAAGAGGCAGGTTAGGGTGGCTGGTACCTTCCGATGGTGGCACACACACTCTAAGCATCTTAGGAGAACAAGGGCAAAGAGTGGGGCTCAGCTGTCGGGCGTGTGACAGTCCCTTCCATTCAGAAATTAAGCTCAGTGAGCTACAGTCAAGGATTTCAATCCCACTCTCCAATGTATCTCTGCTGTGGAAAGGAATTGTTTTCCAGAAATTTCCAGATGATTCCCCCAACTCTATGTCTAGAGATGGTGCTAGTTAGGTCTCTCCCACCTCCAGGAAGGCAAATGACCACCCAGAACCCCAAACGAATTCCCCCCACCAAGAGCCCCCAGACCCCACCCTGGAGCTTGTGAGTGCCAAGAACTAACAGAAAGGGAAATGAACAAATTATCTTGATAATTTGTTTAAGAAGGGGAAAAAAAGTCACCCAAGAAGAATGATATCCAATAAGACTGTGGGTTTCTAATGAATGTGCGGGTAATGAAATATACCCGTTTAGGCCACGCTTGGCCCTGATCTTCCCAGGCCTAGATTAAAAAATGGAACATCTGTGATGATTTAATTTACATCTTAATAACAAACAGGCCTCGAGAAACCCGCGGATAAATGCCTTTTATTGCCGGCGTATCTTTTGCACTGCAGCTTGAATGAAAACTCTGGTAATTAATTGTTTTAAGCGATTCTATTAAAAAGTGTCTGTGAGTGCTGCGTGCCGAATGTTTATGTGGCCCGGCTGCCGACAGGAATACAGAGAAGCCCGGAGAACAGGCGCAGGATGAGGTACCGTATTTCCCCTCACATTCACTGCCTTAAAGACACACAGCCCTTTTATTTATTGTTTTCAAAAGAGTTAGATGCACGGCCTGCTAATTTCTCTTCCATTATTTTTCGAATCTTGTCAGTCTGTGAATTGACAAAATGAGGCTCCCCTCTTTATTCCAATGTTTGCTTGACTCCCTTCCAATCCACACCAGGAATAGTACCCAAGCTGCTTCTGTTCCTAACACTGATTCCTTATCTGGAAAATGGGGACAGTACTGTGACCCATCTGCCCATCTTTTTTTCCAGCCATTTGGAACTACTGGAAGGTTCTCTAGATGTAGTGTAGATTCTGCAGTGGCCGAGTTGTGCAAGTTGGGGTTTTCTGTTGAAAAATCATTCCCCAAATTTAAGCATCTCAGATGTGTCGGGCCAGGTGCTGGGGCTCTGAGGGTGGTACTATGGTTTCTGTCATTTGTGAAGCTGACACTGGGGAGGGGGTGAGTGAGACAAGTCAGTAACTGAGCAATAAATGAGCATCTCAGACATCCATGGTGTCAGCCCTGGTTGCACATTACAATACCCCGGGGAGGTTTTCAAACATAACCCAGGCCCCCACGCACCTCTCCGAGGTCCTGATTTAATTAGTCTGGAGTGGGGCCCCGCCATCAGTATTTTTCAAAGCTCCCAGGAGGATCCTACAGGCAATCAGAGTGAAGAATCAGTGGCAGGCAGGGGCTCCAAAGACATTTCTGAGGCAGCTCAGTGCCAGGAAGGAAAGAAACAGGGTCTCAAGAGGGAGAGTGTGAGCAGCAATCAGGGCAGCCTCCTTGAGGTGGTGACATTCAGCCCTGTGCAGATCTGGGGAAGAGCATTCCAAGCAGGGAACAGCATGTGCAAAGTGCACTGAGGGTGTTCCTGGAGAGACTTGAGAGGGGAGGAAGGGAAGGAGATGATCGTGGAGAACCCTGGAGGGCGGAGCGAAGGAGGCTGGATTCCTTTAGGGTAGAAGGCGGGCTCCCGCTGCAGAGGTGACAAGATCCATCATAGTGTATGTGGCTGCTGTATTGAACTAACCGAGGTTGGACTCTAGAGATGCTACATGCCCAAAGGAGGCTAGGGGAAGGCTCTGGTCCCATCCCAACAAGTGATGGTGGGAGCCAGGAGCACCTGCTGAGGGGAAGCAGGGAGATGGTGCCTCCCCAGGCAGCTCTGGGTCAGAGACTATCTTGTACCCGTCCCTCCCAGCCCCTGCACGAGCCTGATCCCAGCCCAGAGCACACTGAAACAGAATTTCCTGGCTCTATACTCGAATGGGGAGGGGGTCTGGATTCCGGATGACAGGTGGAACTCATCCGTTGATGAGTGCACCCTCTCAGCCTCAACCCAAGGGCCATCTCTGTGTGGGGACCCCTCCCCACATTTGAGTCTCCCCAGCTCAACCTCGGACCTGGTACCCACCCACCACCCCACCCCCTGCCCATAGGACATCAGTGCCTGTTGTGTCCAAAGAGGGAAGTGAGATCAGGCGATGGGTTTGATGGACAAGCTCAGGGGCTGTTGCCCCGTTTCTGCTTTCCACCTTAATTTCTTGCTTCTGAATATTTTTTCAAATCTATTTTAACTTTAAGAATATTCCTCCCATAAACAGACTCTTTACCAAAGTGGAAATGTATCTGGTGAACAAACATATGGGGAACAGCTCAGCTTTGTGGGAATCAGAGAAAAAGACATTCAAGTGAGGAGATTACCATTTTCACCGAATTTTCTAAAAGCGCATTGCTGTTGGTGTTCAGGTTACATGTCCATCATCTGTCGGAACCAGCATGGGTGAGAAGGGCCCCCTCATGTGCCTCGTGGTGAGGGCAGCGCATCTTTGAAGCAATGTGGCGCTATCCCCCAAGCTCCTTGCAAACACGTGTTCCCCAGACCTGTGCCCCAGCTTCTACGGAACATCCTCGATATGGACGAAGATGACTCGCAAGGCACGACGCTCCCTGTGGCATTAAATATGAGCCCCCAAATGGGCAGCGACCTAAATGTTCACCCAAGGGAAAATGAAAAATGAATTATGACTTATCTATAGGAGAGGATATTACGCAGCCCTTCCAGTGTTGACAAAAATGAATAACAACATGGAAACATAACTGTAACATAATAGTAATTGAAAAGACAAAAGAGAACAAGACACAAAATGACATAGCAAATAGGATGCCCAGTATTTAAAGGAGAAAAAGAAAAAAAAAAAAAGCAAGGAAAGGACTCTGAAAACAACAAAACCATAGAATACCCTCTGGTTGCCTTTTATGGGAATGGGAATTAAGACATCTCGTCTATCCGGTTTTGTGATTTTTTGCCCTGCATCCTTTTTATTCTTTATAAGAAATTGTGACTTTTTTTCCTACCGCTTACCCCTTTCCACACAGAACATAGAGGTAAAAAGCTCAGTCTGAAGCTGAAAATTGGTTCCTACATTCACCAGCCCTGTGACTTTGGGCGTATTTGCTTCCTTCTCTGTGCCTCAGTTTTCTCATCTGTAAAATGGGCCCAGTCAAGCCTTGAAAGCCCATGGGGGGAGAATTAGGGCAAAATCAAGGCTTAAGTTTCTTCCTTGGTTCTAGCCTGAGCACTGGTCGGTACATATCAAATGACTGGCAAAGTTATGATCATTTTCACTAAAATTAGACATTTTTGCTCAAAGCCCATTCCATTTTGTGCATGGAAAAACACACATCTTTCTTAACTATTTCCAATGGCTCTGACTCTGGGCCGCAGATTAATTAAAGTAAGCCGTGCTCAAATCCATGTCTCTCCTGCACTTGCCCCAGCATCCCTGAACAATTCCCGGCAGAAAAGAGGATTCCTCTTCTCCTGAAGTCCTTAGTCAACCAAGTTGTATCTTTGAGAAGACCCTTTTGAATGGGGACCTGGGACTGAGCGATGGGGAAGGTGTGGAGGGCCAGGAAGTCAGTGATCTGGGTCAAGAGTCTGAGACCAATATCCTCAGTTTCCTGAGCTGTGAAATGGGCAGATTGGTCTAGACTGGTTTTTCCCAGCCAGTATTTCCTAGTTGTGGGTCTGATGTACCCGGACCAAAATAACCCCCTCCTGAAAAAAGTTAATTTATTATTAAACGTGTTTGAGCACAAACATCCCTTCCACAATTGTATTGTTATTGTTGTTGCATAATTTTTTTTTTTTGAGACAGGGTCTCACTCTGTCACCCAAGCTTTAGTGCAGCGACGTGGTCTCAGCTCACTGCAACCATCACCTACTGGGCTCAAGGGATCCTCCCACTGTAGCCTCCTGAGTCGCTGGGACTCCAGGCATGGGCCACCATACCTGGCTAATATTTTTCACATTTATTTGTAGAGACGGGGTCTTCCTGTGTTGCCCAGGCTGGTCTTGAACTCCTGAGCTCAAGTGATCCTCCTGCCTCGGCCTCCCAAAATGCTGAGATTACAGGTGTGAGCCACCACACCCGACCACATAATAATATTATCAACCTGTCAACAACACTTTGGGAGGGTGAAGGTAAAAATGAAGCACATGTGTATTGAGCACCTGGTGTGTGTCAGGCAGAGTGCTGGGTGCTGAGGACATAGCAGGGAGCAAGACCCATAAAAAATCCCTGCTCTTGAAGAGGCAGACAAAAATCAACAAAATGAACATCATAAATAAATTATAGATTCGATAGAAGGTGATGCACAGAAAGAAATGGCAGATGGGAAAATGCAGGGACAGGGCTGTGATTTTCAGTGGGGTGGTCTGGAGGTCCGTCCCTGAGAAGGGGACATTTGAGCAGTAACTGGAAGGAGAAGAGGGAGGTGATTATGCAGAGTTGGAGAGGAAGAGCGTTTCAGGCAGGGGAAACACCCAGGGCAAAGGCCCTGGGGCAGAAGTATGCCTGGATTGTAGGAGACCAGGGGCACCGGAGCAGAGGGAGGGACAAAGAATGAGGACACAGAGGTGTCAGGGCCACAGCGAGAATGTTCTCTGACATCCTCTGGGATTTGTACTGGAGATCTACAAATCACGCTCCTCCTCGTCCATCCTCTTCCCACCACCACGAGTGTCGGTGAAGCTCAGCCATGCCGAAGCAGAGATGACCAGGAAGGCTTCCTTCTCTACACACAAGCCCTCAGTGGAGTCCCCCACAGGAACAGGACGTGTGTCCCTGTTCCCCATTTACAGACGAGCAAACCCAGACCTGGCCAAGCTGGAAGTCTCTCGCCACAGCCTCCAATACCGCACTTGGGGAAAAGGCACAGATTCCAGTCTAAATGGCTCCATGGCGAGGCCAGCCCATCGTCACCGGCCGCCCCTCAGAGAGACAGACTCAGGTTCCACAACAGGGAGCCAGGTCGGGGGGAAGCCAAGTGACTTCTCTCCTCTCACCTACATCTCCCGGGGACGCTTAAAGCCATTTTAGGAAAAATTAAAGTGCTGGAGTGCTTTACGCAGTGGGAAGTCAACGTATGAGCCTCATTATCCCAAGAGGTGGTACAGGCTAAAAATATACATTGGTTCACTGAGGGTTTTCATTAAAAGCAGGGATGACGGATTCAGAGAGTGCTGTGAAGGAAAGCTGGGAGAGGGGGCTGGCCTAGAAGGAGCGGGCCACAAAGGGCAGGTGGGCCACCTGTAATTTACACCCCTCAAGGAGCACTCAGGAGGCAGCCCAGGGGAGGGGATGGCCTGACTTTGAAGCCACGCAAGTGAGGGCTGGAGCCCCAGCCTCCATGTGCACACCCCCTGGCCAAGGGTTCCCGGCACTCTGACCTCAGGCTCTTCTTCTGTGAAATGAGGTGAGCAGCAAGCCTCGCCTCATAGTACTGATGTGATGATTAGATGAGGTAATGCATGGAACCAACCAGCATGGTGTCTCTTAGCAGTCCATGCGTTTGTTCTGGTTCGGTGTCTGTTTCCCACAGGGCTGAAACCCTTGAGGGTAGGGCTGGTATCTGTCCACCCATTGCCTGGCTCATGGAAGACAGAGCATATTTGTAGATTTACACATCCGCTTCCCGCCTGGCCACAGGTATCTACCTGGGTCCTGGGCAAACTCCTTCATCTTCTTCAGGGTACTACAGTGGTCCTGGCAAAACCACACCAGCCTGGGAAAACCAAGAGGCAGGTCTCTTTCTCTACCTGGCACCTCACACAACCGGTTCTTTGAGGATGATTCTCCAGCCAGCAGCAAGAAGAAGAAAGAATCTCAAGACCTCAAAGTCCAAAAAAATGACTCCCAGTCCAGACGGATCTGACTCGCTGCTGCGTCCCGAGAAGGGGACATTTGAGCAGCAACTGGAAAAGGTTCTTTGAGGATGAAGCTCCAGCCAACAGCAAGAGTAGACAAGGAATAGAGATGGAGGTGGGGAGCCTTGAAACCGACATTACACGCTGGAGGTTTTATTAATCCTCCCATTCTGAAAGTTGTCCATTTCAGTTGGGTGGAACTTTTTATTCCTATAATAAGAGAACAATGAAGAGGGTAAAAACAGCCGCATACAAGGTGGCTTCATGTCTCAGTGCAGTGAGGCTGACTGACGACGTCCTTGGTGACAGGGACAGGAGGAACAGAATAGGAGCCACCTGTGCCATTTGTAATTTTGTAGAAACCGTATTTTTTTAAAGTAAAAAGAAACTGCAAAATCAATTTCAATAACTGATTGACGTTGTAGGCGGGACCTACTTACTCAGGCATGCCCTGCCGGCCAGATGTCATGTGCTCATTGGCTACATGTGACAAGGGGTTACCCAAGGGGACTCTCAGGGGCAGTGGAGCTCCCCCACCCCACCCTGGAATCCTGCTTTCCCTATCTTTTAGTGTCTCCTGCCCCAGCTCCCCAAAAGGCCGCAGTCCCAGGGAGGCTCGCAGCACTAGACAGCCTCTAGGGGGAGAGGGTCAGCTTCTTACCCACCCAGGAAAGCCCTCTTTTTCCAGGCCCTTCCACTGTGTGCCTGCACAGGCATGGGCACAAGCACACACACTCACATGCAACATGTGTGTGCATGCATAAACACACACGCAAACACACACACACACACACACACACACACACACACACCCATCTCTCCCAGGGCTCAGCATAGAAAAAGAAAATGTATGGGAAAGCAGGCCCACGTGCAAAAGCCCAGGAGCATTTAGAGAATCTCTCTGTGGGGCTGGAGAATGCAGCCGCTTCCCCCACGGCAAGCCCCTCCTTCCGACCAGACAACCCTGGTCTCCCCTCTTCCCCACTCTGAGTTCTGTCTCTTGACGTGGCTGTCCTGAGTGCTCTCCCACGCCCCTACCACCCCAGGAGGTGGAGGGACCAATAGGGAGGAGAAGGAGAAAGGGTGGGAGGAGACAGACACAGACAGACAGAGAAACAGAAAAAGGCCGAGACACAGGTGACCAACTTGCCTGGTTTGCCTGGGACCAGAAGGGTCACATGGGACGTGGGACTTTCAGTAGGAAAACTGGGGGAGTCCCCTGATGAGCTCACCAAGAACCACAGACAGCAAGAGGTGATGCCCGGGTGTGAGGAACAGGGGCAGGGAGGGGGTCAGAAAGGGACTGGCGGGTGCCTCCCTCCAGGGCACGTTTGCGGGGGGCATCGCCTCTGAGACCCGGAGCTCCAATCCCATAAGCCTCAATGAAGCTCAAAGAACCACCACCCTCCCCCACCACACACACACAAAATGCTCTTGCACACGACACTCCTCTTTGAACAGAGGCAGGAAGGGAATGCCTGTCCCTCCCTAGTGCCACCTCCCCTCACCCCACCAGGTGCCTTCAGCAAAGGAAACCACAGAGATTTCTCCCTGCCCCTTCAGGGACCACCGGGACCTGTTCTCCACTTCCACCTTGCCTCTGCCCTCTCTCATCTGGGCCTCTCTGTCACACCCCTTCCCAGGTAGTCTTGAGGCTCCTCCTTTGAGTTTGCAGAACCCCAAACCCCAGATGGAATCAGAGGGGTCAGTGGAATGATGGGATCATCTCCCTGCATGAATCTCTGGTCTTTGGCAGGTGACTTGGCCTCTCTGAGCCTTCATGTCCCAACACGGTTGGCGGTTAGCAGAAATCATGGCATCACACCCATGCCGTCATTCTATTTGACCCTCATTAGTATCATCCCCATTGTAGAAATGAAGAAATGGCCACAGAGAGAACTGGTGGTGTGCCCCAAGCACACACCTCAAACTCGGCAGAAGCAGGATTTAAACCCAGTTCTACCTGGGTCCCAAGCTCTAGTTTCCAGGCACGATTCCACAGGGTGGCCTCTGTGGAGGGCTGCTCTAACCTCCAGCAAGAATTCTAAATTCCCAGATGCGTTCGGTGCAAGAGTCTTTGGCTAGAGGATTGTGGCTTCCTTCCAGCCTCCGCCAACCTTCAGCCATCTATTCCTAACCCAAGCTCTTAACCACAGACCACACCATTCCCTAAGGAGTCACTTGCTAGGTACCTGACCCCTCTGCAGTCCCAGGACTCCCCAATTCAGGCTGCGGTGCTGTTCATCTTCCATTGGTTGAGCTGTCACCAAATCTCCCAGCCTGAAATATCCTCAGGTCTAGGTGCTGGTGATTTTTTTTTCCCTTTTTTCCCTTTGCTTTAAAATGTTAACCGTGAATGGATTTATTTCAAAGCAAATCACCTTTCCCCATTTTCTGGGGATAGTGTGACAGTTTGCAAAGCCTGTAATTCTTCTCTCTGGAGTTAAGATTTGCTCGAGAGAAATGGTTTTCCCCCAAGTCGCACAAAGAATGCAGGGAAGAAGGGAGGGGGCATTAAAAGAAAAAGAAAAAAAAAAGAAAAGGAAAAGCATTTGTCAGATTTGGAGTGCAGGCACGTGTGTGTGTGTGTGTGTGTGTGCGTTTCCAGCAGCCGCTATTTCCCATAACTTTATTTTCACTAGTTAGTACAATTAAAATCACAAGAAGAAGCCGAGTGTAAATCAAATTTCCTTTAAATTTCACCGGAAAGATGTACATATGACTGTCTTTACTCGGCATGCACCAATAAAAGATATGTGGTCGCCTTTGGCAGGAGAGGAAGAAATAAGCAATTTAGGATCTTAAAAGATAAAAGATAATAAAAGTAATTAAGATAATTAACCACCCTGAAGAGAGAAGAATTTACTGCTGTAAATTTTGTATTTTGTTTCGCTTGGCAATATCACAGCTGCCACTCTGCTTAATATACAACACATCAAGTATCTGAGAGTATTTGGCTGTCAAAAAACATATATAATAAAAAATTTTTAAGAGAAAGGAAAGGAGGGGAGGATGGGGGACTGCAATTACAACACTTTAAAAATCTGGTTAATTGAGCTTAGGACCAGGTGGGTCCCAGGGGAAGGAGGTTGACACTGGCCCGTCTTGCAGACCTGGGAATCATGAATCGTTAGTTTCTCCACGTGTGATCTCTACAGCCATGCAGGAATCTCATCTGCCGCCCCCTGGCAGGCCTGTGCCTTCCCTCAATCCCCAATGTCACCAACTCAAATCAGCCCGCACTGTCCCCTCCAGGAGCTGTCAGCTGGTCTCACTCCCATAATACTGTCTTCATGAGCAAGGAAGAGATTGCTCTGAAATCTCACCACAACTGTCTCCCTCTCTGCATATCTCTGTCTCAAGTACCCCCAGGACCATCAGGAATAATCCTAATTCCTCATTTTATATGCAAGGTTCTCCAAGCTTAGGTCTCCGTCTCAGCCCTGAGTCCCTTATCCCCCTTGCTATGATGACACTGAGTACCATCAAGTCTCCCTAAGGATGCGATATTTCTCTCTGCCAGACCCGTTCCCACATGAGCCGTCTGTCAAACTCCTGCTTCACCAGTCAGTTCGAGGGTCCTTAGCTCATGGGAAATGCCCGTGGCTGATCATATCTCGCCCCCTGGACCCACCATGAGCACCCCGCCCTCCTGTGACACTTGGGCCATACATATGCATAACAATATGTATCTCACTTTAGCACATAGTCTATTCACTTGTCTCCACGTTTAGTTGAACAGCTATTTCACCCCTACTATGTGCCAGCTACTACACATAGCTATTGTAGCCTAAAAGGTAAACCCATGCGTTCATTTTAAAAATTGCTTGTTGAGCACCTATTACATTTCAGTCACTGTTCCAGGTCCTGAAAATAAAGCGTTGAGATAAAGAGACAGCACATCTGCCCTCGTGGAACTGAAATTCTAGTAGAGGATAGAAGAGGCAGCAGGCAGGAATCCAGGAGCAAATAAACATGTGCTAGGAGAGGCAGCGATAAGGGCTGAGAAGGAAAATAGAGTGAGAAAGGGCAGAGTGTTTGGCGTCAAGCAGAGGCATGACACAAGAGGGAATGAGACCGATGGTTAGCGGACAGCATGGCGCTCTTGGCAGAAGGCTTAGTGAGTTTAAAGGCCTGGGGGCAGGGCTGAAGCCGGGTCATGGGAGGGGCTGCAAGGAGACTTGAGTGGCTACAGCAGGTCAGCGAGGTCAGCGAGGGTGGGTGGTGGGAGGACAAATCCTAGAGGACCTTGCAGAACATTCGAAGACTCTGGCTTCTCCCCGGGAAGGGGAGGGTCCATCTCACCTTCCAGCTCACCCTGTGCTGCTCTGGCGGGGAATGAATGCAAGGTGGTGAGGGGAGAAGGGAAGAGACCAGGGAGGAAGCTGTTCAGGCTACAGGGGATGGTGACCTGCATGGGACGTTGAATGGCCTGAATACGTAGCACGTGCGTGGAGCATGGGAGACTTTCAGTTTGGGTGTTTGCAGAAGACCATGCATGCACACGTGCACATAAACACACACACATACACACACACGATCTAAACCTGTGTAGCCTGGAATTTAAATGGTGAGCGGGGCAAGGTCTTATAGCACTGAGACAGCACATCGCTGAATTCTTACAACAAATATATATTGTGCGCCCTTTATCAAACACCCAGTTTAATACGAGAACCTCTCTCATCTCTTGCACCTTTATATCAAATATAGATGCATCACAGGTGTTTTTGATCTCTTTGTTGAATGAATGAATGAATGAATGAATGAATGAAACTCTTAGGAGAAACTTGTGAACAAATAGATATGATGAGATCGCTCTAAACCAAAGAAATAAAATGGAAGCAGGGAGTATGCCAGTGCCGCAGGAAGAGACGGCTTCCCAAGGAGGCAGCACCAGCCTGGCCCAGCACCCACGCCAGACACACCCCATTTCTAGGTGTCCCTCTATCCATTTACCTCCAAATCCCTCCTCTCTGAGGCCCACCAGCTGCCTTCCTGTCTGCATCCCCACGGAGACACCTACCAAAAGAGCCTGTCGCACACCATGTAAATCTCGATCCAAATGAGGCGGGTGCCTCAGATCTCTCAATAATTAGACTTCAAGTGGCCCCCATAACTCATCAGCTAATTACCTTGCCAGCTCTGTCAGCTCAGCCCTCCGAGGCAACCAGCCCATTTCCCTGGCAGACTGGCCCATAAAAATCCCTGAAACACATGGATTTACTGTATTTATTTATTGGGATTTGGAGAAATATACCTGGTACCCAGAGGCCTTGGGATGTGGGGACATAATTTTGAAATGCTGATAGTTAAAATGAGGGAGAATTATAAGTAAGAGGCAACAGGACCCAGCTCTCCCAGGTAGCAGGAAAGAGGCCACTGGTAATTAGTGACTGGATTTGAATGTGATGTGAAAGAAGCCATGTAAAAGTACCCCCAGAGGAGGGCTGGCATGGTGCCTGGCCCCCAGCTCCATTTGCCCAGCAGCCTCCTCCCGTCACAGGGCCTTTGCACTCGCCCTTCCCTCTGCCCGGCACTCTGTTCCCTACACACCGTGGCGGCGTAGCTCAAACTATCGTTTGGTGAGTTCTCAGCTCAGACAGTGCCTCCGCGGGGAGGCCTTCCCCGATCATGTTTCTAATTCTGTCCCTTGTCCAGGTGCATTATCCCCTCACCTGTTTTAAGTTCTTCACCGAATTTAACCCATGCACCCTGGCAAAAGTGATTTGTTCATCTATTTGCAGACTTGGCTATTATTTAGCTTCCTCCAGGAGAATGTAGGCTCCTTGTCCATCACCGTCACCTCTATATTCCCCATGCGAAGTGCTGGGCCAGGTACACAGTAGTGGCTCAGTATGTATTTGTTGCGTGAGTATAGGAGCAGATGTTACAGACTGGGGACAGTGGCCTCTGGCTTTTGTGCATTCCCCTTCTTCTGACCGCAATGTCCTTTTCAGTCAGTTTAAAGCATAATTTCATTGGATTTCATAGCAACCCAATGAGGTGAGCGTTCTTCCTATCCCCATTTTACAGGTTAGGACACTGAGGTTCCAAGAGGTTAAGGAATTCCACTGTGAACTGTGGTTGTTCAGGTAGAAAGGCACAGCAAGAGAGGTTGGACCAGCTGTGACTGTCTCCGCAACCCTCTTTTTGGCCATTGCTCAAGGCGGGTGAGGGTAAGTGTCCGGCCTCAGACAGCCACAGCCCTCCAAGGTGCGGGGCCAGAGCCATCTGAAGCTCCACAGATATGTGCTGAGGGGGCGCCCTTCACACTTCCAGCAAAGAGAGGCCCTGGGAATCATTTAGTCCACCCTCTCATGGTACATAAAGGGAAACTGAGGTTCGAGGGCTTGCCTGAGGTCACACTGTGTTTTTGTGGCAAAGAAGAGACCAGCATGAAAAGTAGAATTTGGAGTCCCATTAGCCTGAATTGGGCTCCTGGGCTCTGCCCATTTCCTTAACCTCTCAGAGACTCAGTCTTCTCATCTGTTGAATGAGGAGAGGCAGGTCAGCCTGGAGGGCGGAGCGGTGAGGAAGCACACAGAAGCACCCCCAGGCACATAGTGTTCAGCAGGTAATAAGAGAGGGCACAGCTGGGCACAGTAGCTCAAGCCTGTAATCCCAGCACTTTGGGAGGCTGAGGCAGGTAGATCATGAGGTCAGGAGTTCAAGATCAGCCTGGCCAATGTAGTGAAACCCCGTCTCTACTAAAATTACAAAAATTAGCCAGGCGTGGTGGTGGGCGCCTATAGTTCCAGCTACTTGGGAGGCTGAGGCATGAGAATGGCTTGAACCTGAGAGATGGAGGTTGCAGTGAGCCAAGATCGGGCCATTGCATTCCAGCCTGGGCGACACAGTGAGACTACGTCTCAAAAAAAAAAAAAAAGAAGAGAGAGAGAGAAAGAGTGTATTGAGCATATGCTTCAGGCTGGACCCCATGCTAAGCACTTTACAGGTGGCATCTCATTTTGTCTTCACTGCAGGTAAGAGAGAGTTAGCATCTTTAGTTCAAGTTTGCAGAGAGTAAGTCAAGCTCAGAGGCACTAGTCACTTGCCTGTGATCATACAGCCAGCCAATGGGAGCGTCAGAATTTGAACCAGGCTCCATCTGACCTCAGAATCTGCATTCTCTGTCATCCTACTGGAATGGTGGTTTCATCAGATGTAAAATGAGAAGATCCAGGCCAGTGGTCATCTTGTAAACCACAGGTGTATGAAAGGCAGACAGTTGGAATAAGGGCATAGATGGGTAGATGGAAGGGAAGATTGAAGGGTGAGGGAAGATGAGTGGATGGATGGATGGTGGGTGGGTCAATGGGTGGATAGGTGGGTGAGTGAAAGAGTGGATGGGTGGATGATAAATAGGTAGGTGGGTATCTGAGTGGGTGAATAGACAGATATTTGTGGATGGGTGAATAACTGGATACTGGGTGGGTGGATGGACGGTTGAGTGAGTGAGCGGATGGTTGGATGGATGGGTGGATGGATGGATGGATAGATGGTGAGTGAATTGATGGATAGGGATGAATAGATGCTGAGTGGATTGATGGATAGCTGGGTGGGTGTTTGAGTGGGTGAATGGATGGATGGATGGATCTTTGTGGGTAGGTGAATGAGTAGACAATGGATGGCCAGATGGATAGTTGAGTGAGTGAGTAGATGGATGAGGACTGAGTAGAGGGCTAGATGGATGATGTGTGGGTAGATGGATGGTTGGGTGACTGAGTGAGCGGATGGATGAATGGCTAAATGAAGGGGTGGATACATGGGGAAATGGGTATGTGCACAGGTGAGAGAGCAAATAGACAAATGGATGGATATTGGTGTGTAGGTAGATTGATGGCTGGGCGAGTGGGTGAGTGGTTGCACGGATGGATGAATGATGGGTGGGTGAATGAATGGATGTATGGGTGAGTGAGTGGATGAGTGTATGGATGGATAGATGAGTGAACAAGCAGGTGACTGGGTGAGTGGGGTAGGTAGCTAGACGGATGGATGGGTGGGTGGGAAGACAGGCAGGTGGGTGAGTAGTTGGCTATGTAGCTAAATGGATGGATGGATGGATGGATGGATGGATGGATGGATGGATGGATGGACAGACGGACGGGCAGATGGATGGATGGATGGATGGATGGATGCATGGATGGATGGATGGACAGATGGATGTGCAGATAGATGTGCAGATAGCTGAGTGAGTAGGATAGTGGATAGGTAAATAGATGAGTGGGTGGGTGGATGAGAAGAAGAAAGAAAAGTAGATAAAATTCCAAATACTCCCTGCATGCCACAAATGTTGCTTTTTCCCTCTGAAAGGTCATTCCTACCTCTGAATGGCAACTGTTTCCCTCCCATTCCTTGGTAACCTACAGGCATTTCATGTACTGTCAGGTTCCCAAGACTCCAGCTGGGGCCCCACCATGTGCATGTCTCTCTGCACACGTACAAATACACACACACACACACACACACACACACACACACACACAGAGGAGAGAGAGAGAAAGAGAGGGGGGGAGAGAGAGAGAGAATAACACAAACGCTTCTCCCTCCACAAATGCTCTGGAGGTGGTCACCTGGGCTTCTCATATCCTCATATCAGTGCAGGCCCCAGAGGAAAAGGACATTAACACCTGGTTTTGCAAAACAAATTATTCATTTTATAGCATGTCTCTCCCAAAGCAGCCTAAAGGGGGGGAATTATATTCTGTTTTCTATGCTTTGTGTGGAAGAAAATCATCTACTCTGAGCTCCTCCTACTGTTAAGTTCTTCCATGGGGAATAGAGTTTCAGTGGCCACTGAGGCCGGGTGTCTGTACTTTCCCGAACTGAGGGATCTCCCTGGAATTTTCTCTAGAGCATCAGACATACCTAAGACCAGTTGTGTGCCTCACTGGGCCTTAGTTCCTGCCCTGGACTCCAGGGATAAAGGGTTGACAAGTTTTTTTTTGTTTTTTGTGGGTTTTTTTTTTTTTTTTTTTTTTTTTTTTTTTTCTTTTTTTTTGAGAGAGCATCTTGCTCTGTCACCTGGGCTGGAATGCAGTGGAGCAATCATAGTTTACTACAGCCTTGAACTCTTGGCTTCAAGCGATTCTCCTGCCTCGGCCTCCCAAAATGTTAGGATTACAGGCATGAGCCACCGCGCCCAGCCACATAATCGTCTTTGTAGATATCATGTAGATAACATATGCCTCACCTATGTCATAGGAGTCTCAATGTAGACCAGCTCCCTGAAAACTCTGTAGTTTCTGGGGGGCAAAATGAGAGCTTCTAGAAAGAGCTCCAGGGCAGCCCTGGGCCTCAGTTCCCACCTCTCCGCCTAACTTGCTGTATGACCTTGAGCAACTGAGGCACTCACCCTCTCTGGGCCAAAATTACCTGACCGACAAATACCCAGGTTGGTGTACACCAGTAGTTCCCCACCTTTTATGGACTAGACTTCATTCTCTCTTTTGTTTTTCTTTAAAATAGAATAAGCCTGGACTAAGAATGTATATATATCACCACATATAAGCAGCACCACGCCAACCCTGAGAGGCGGCACTCTATACCCCCATTCTATAGGTCATGACATAAAGGAGGACAAAGAGGTGAAGGCCAATGGCTCATGGGCCGAGTCCACACTCAGATTCTGGTGGAAATACAAGTTTGCTGTGGTCATGTGATTGTCCCAGAATGCATTTTGAAAACTTGCTTCTCTATTCTCTAACACATCATCGGCGTCTCGTCCTTTCTCCACGTCTCTGCGCAGTCAATAGCAGGATTGTGTTTCAGTGTGTGGGTGTCCCCTTGATAATCCCCTCTCCATGGGCATTTAGGTTGAGTCTGAATGAAAATCGTTTTAAGGGCAAAATATTTTCCAGTCCTTCCCAGGCCTGGGACGGGGGTCTTTTCAGAGTCTGTGTTTGGAGATTGTGATTTATGACGCAAACCACGGGGTATTTCCCAAGTGACGGCAGGAACTCAAGAACCCTGCATCTCAGCTGCTTCCCTCATTGGCGCAATGGGCAGCTATGCGGGCGAGTCCTGGGAGGAAACTGGAAAGCAAACAGACATGGGTGTCCTGAGTCTCGTCTTCTTTCTCCTCTTCTTACCACTCCGATTCTCAAAGCTCATGCCTGGCCCAGGACCCCACCACCACCCGCTAATCCACTGGCAGCCCTACTTTCAGTTTCCAGCTTGCAGGAGAATTTGGAATGAGCCAATCATCCGAGACAGATCCTTCTAATTCCTGTGGAATAGCTACAGGGGAAGAGCAGCTGCAAAGAGAAACCACCTGGTCATAAAAGCAGGATTTTAAGGATTACACTGCTGTGATTTCACTCACTGGATAATCTTGAGCAAGGCAGTTTATCCACTGCAGGCCTCAGTCTCCTTATCTGTAAATTGGGAGTCATAATCATTTTTATCAATAACCACCCTCTCCACGGTCCTGGGGCCAGCCATGTGACTTAGCGTCTCAAAGCCTCAGTTTATGTGCCCATAAAATGGGTTAATAATGATAACAGGCCTCACTGTGTTACTCTGAAAGAAACTTTTATTCTCTCTCTCTTTGAGACTCTGGAGTCTCACTCTGTCACCCAGGCTGGATCTTGGCTCACTGCCACCTCCACCTCCCAGGTTCAAGTGATTCTCCCGCCTCAGCCTCCCAAGTAGCTGGGATTATAGGCATGCACCACCAACCCTGGCTAATTTTTGTATTTTAGTAGAGACGGGGTTTCACCATGTTGGCCAGAATGGTCTCGAACTCCTGATCTCAAGTGATCCGCCCACCTCGGCCTCCCAAAGTGCTGGGATGACAAGCGTGAGCCACTGCACCTGGCCAGTCTGAAACTTCAGTGCAGTGGTAGATACCAGGAGCTAGCAAAATTTTTCAGTAAAAGGCCAGATAGTAAATACTTTCAGCTTTGCAGGTCAGATGTCCTCTGCTGCAGCTCCTCAACTCCGCCACCACGGCCTGACTAGAGCAGCCTTAGATGAAATGTAAGGGAATAAGCGTGGCTATGTTCCAATCGAAATGTATTTACGGACACTGAAATTTGAATTTCATATATTTTCTTACGTGTCACGAAATATTATTCTTCTTTTGATTTTTTTTTTCAATGATTTAGAAATGTAAAATTACCTGTAGCTCACAGGTCCTGTAAAAAACAGACAGCTGATGTAGTTTGCAGACCTCTGATACATACGTAAGTAACGCTGTGCCCGGCATGTAGATTGCAGGAAATGTTCAGGTTTTTTCCTCTCTTTGTCCACTTACATTTAAATTTTAGAAAGAACTTCAGAGGTCATTTGTCCAGGAGTGTTTCCATGTCCAGAAACTCCTCCATCAGACCCCCCAGAGTTGGCTGTTGGCTTTCTGAGTATCAATTTTCTAGGATAGAGTATTTGCTTCAGGTCCTCAACTCACTCTTCCACCTGTGACAAGTCTACCAGACAGTGACTTTACATTGAAACAGATATTCACAGTGAACGCATCTCAGTACTTCTTTGCAAGTTTTATCTCCCTAAATGTTCATATCATATCCTATGACATAGCTGCTGCTATCCGCCCATTTTGCAGATGAGAAAAATGAGGCCAAAGAGGGGGAGTTATTTGCCCAAGGGTTGTACTGCTGGGACCCAGGCAGTCTAGACCCAAGGATAGGTCTCTGTGGTGGCTGCAGTCTTTCTCCCTGTGCCAGGATGGAAGTCACGGTGCCATCCAACTCCCAACACCCGCAAACCAACACCCCAGAGATCCCACGTCAGGAGTCCCACACAGTTGCACCCGTTCCCTGTGATTCAGTGAAGCTGAGCTCTTTTGCAAGCAAGAACATCATTCTCACAGGGAAGAGAGTGTCTCCTGGTGATGGTGTGGATGGTGGAGCTGGGGTGGGGGGGGCATTGGCAGGCAAGAAATCGTCACATAAACAATTAAAATAAGATTTAAAAAAATATATTGCTTCCTCTGCACACATGAGCTGCAGATCATGGCGGAAGAGCTCGCTGATGCTCAGCGCTGCTCTGTCCCTGGAGCGTGGAGCACATTCTGCTAATTGAAGCCCCAGTGTAGTGTGGCTGGCGGGTGGGGGACCTCAGGAGCGATCCATCTCCCCTGGCAGGCTCGAGGCGAGCGAAGGGGGCCTTGTAGAGCTCGTACAAGACTAATATCTCTGCAGTACATGCAACGAGAGGCAGGAACACCCTTGTTTGCTTTTCGGCATTTTTTCATAGGACTGACGTGGCAGTTTTTCCCCTGATTTTTCAAAGCTACACTGACTTACTGCTCTTTGTAACTCTTGAGAGAAACATGACCCCCAAATCTTTGTCTCCTTCACAGAATGATGAGGGATGAAGGCTGGAAGATAGAATTATGGCATTTTTAAAAATATTAAATTCTCTGTTTTATATTTACATACAATGAAAAGAAATTATAAATGTGCAGAAGGGGATAAAATTCAAAGGTCAAGTCTGTCTCCTGAGAAATAGTAATCCATCCATCTGCCAAGTATTTATTGAGCACCTACTACATACAGGGCAATAGTGAGGAGCACCTACTGTGTATTAAGCTCTGCGGATATAGAAGTGAACAAAACAGCAAAGTCTCTGCTCCAGTTCCCATCCTCAGAGGTAATTAATGTTAACCGTTCCATGTTTTACCTTTCTAGAAATTATCTGGGAAAATCTCTCTCTCTCTCTCTGTCTCTCTGTCTCTCTCTCTCTCTCTCTCTCTCTCTCTCTCTCACACACACACACACACACAAACACACACACACACACACACACGTTTATGTTTTGGAAATGAATTAGATCATGCCAGATACAATAATCTGTACCTTGGTGCGACTTTTTCTTTAATTTAGCAATATATTTGGGTCATTCTTTTTTCCATTTTAAGAAATAAAAAGTCAACCTCGTTTTTGTCTAAATAGCTGTGTGATACTTCACAGCAGGCCCACAGCGACATTTTCTTCACCCCTCATTGACCAAAGGTTTGTTGCCTCTGGCTTTAGGCTGTTGCAACCAACGTGGCCATGAACATCCCTGCGCAAAAGGTTTGTTCTCTTAAATAAGGAAGGAGCTCAGAGAGGACCCACATGGTTATCATTCGTGCGGCTCACCTCATACGTCCTCTTCCTCCCCAGGACTTACGGTAGAACTCCACTTCCTCGCCCACTTACAGAACTGTGGCCTTGGGACTGGCCTTGATGCCATATGTCATATTGTGCATGGAAGCTTCAGGACGGTGGTCATTTGCTCTCTTTTCCTTCTGGGACAGTGACCAGCCATACTCCAGAAGGTGGCGGCTCTTCCCTTCAAAGTTCTAAACTATGGATAATGGAAATGGGCAGCACATCCTCCAGCCACCCCACAACGGACGTGCACTGAGGGCCGAAACAAGCACGTGGTTTTGTACCAGTGGGATTTGGGGGCTGTTTGTTACTGTATCATAGTCCCGTTTATTCTGACATATACAAGCTACTCTATTTCATAGACAGGACATGAAGGCTACATTTATTGCCTCCAGTCCCCCAAGTGTAAATCTTGATAGCTCCCCACCGCCCACGTGTTAGAACTCGGGCTCCTTAGCATTCAAGTCACGAGTTATTTTGTAACAACCTACTAACGATTTTGGTCTTATTTCCACCAGGTTTATCCTGTGCCTCGGCCACAAATAAGAAAGGCCCATGGCCACACATTCTGTAGCTCAATTCATGCTGTTCCCTAGTCCCGGACTGTCCTTCTCTGCCTTTGCTTCAGAAAGAACTCCTACTCATCCTTCAATACCCAGCTCAAAATGGTGCCCGTCTGTGAAGGCTTGCCTGGCCCTGCCAGACAGCTGCTTCCTCCTCAGTGCTTCCCTAACACCTTAAAAAGCCTCCCCTATGGGAATGTATCACACTCCTTCCTGATTGTTTACACACCGGTTTCCCCCAGATTGTGAGCTTCTTGAAGGCGTAGACATTATCTCATTCATCTCATCCCACTGCCCAGCATGGGGGTTGCCACAGAGTGGGGTGCTTGGTAAATATTATTTTACCAATGAATGAATGGATGGATGAATGCATGAATGGATAGATGGATGGATGGATGGATGGATGGAGAGGCAGATGGAGGAGAGGTGGATGGAGAGGTGGATGGAGAGGCGAATGGAGAGATGGATGGATGAATGAGTCTTGATCTTCCAGCCCTGTCTACTACCGTGCTAGTCTCTCCTTCCACATTCCCTCCAGTATTTCATTGCCGAATAGCTAGTCATGATTCATGAGTATAAATTCTTGCCCTCAGACACAAATGGACAAAACAGTGAAGATGAACAGAGGGTTTGGGATGCCAAAGTGATCCCTTTAAACACATCATCAAAGTCTGCATGGTAAACAGTGAGGCCAACTGGCAGTTCTTCAAAAAGTTAAACATAGAACTACCCAATGACCCAGCCATTCTAGTCCTAGGTTACCCAAGAGAATTGAAAACAGGGACTCAAACAAATCCTTGTTCACAAATGTTCTTAGTGGCATTATTTATAATAACCATAAGCTGAAAATAACCCAAATGTCCATCCACAAATGAATGGACAAACAAATGGTGGTCTATTTATACAATGGAATATTATTTGGCCATAAAAAAGAATGAAGTACTGATCCGTGTTACAACAAGGGTGAGCCTTGAAGGCATTGTGCTAGGAGGAAAAAGCCAGTCACAAAAGGCTGCATATTGTATGATTCCATTTACATAAAATATGCAGAATAGGTAAATTCATAAGAAAACAGAATGCAAATACTAGTGATTGCTGAGGGGGGAGATGGGGAGTGAGTGCCTAATGGGTGCAGGGGTTTATTTTGGAGTGCCGGGAATGTTTTGGAACTAGACAGTGGTGGTATTTGGACAACACGGTGAATGTGCTAAAAGGCCACTTGAAAATGGTTAATACTACGTTATATGAATTTTATCTTAATTGTTTAAAATTTAAGTAAGGTAAACCAGTAAGACAGCTGCTGCGTGTCTTCCCAGCTTCCGCCTTGGACGCACCATGATGGCCCGGAAGTGAGGCAAGCGGGTGTCCTGAACAAATGGATCCGGGCACTGAGCCAAGCAGCAGCATGGTTCCAAGGAAGACGATCCCCGCTGGGGGCAGGAATGTCCCTCCTCGGGGTCTCTGGGATCCAAATACGAGGGGGAGAGACAAGGACACAGATAGATAGAGAGAGGGACAAACATAGAGAGACCGGGAGGCAGGGAGAGAGAAATAGGAGGGAGGGGAGAAGGACGAGGGGTCCTAAAGGAACTAAGCAAGGCAGGAGGACCATGGAGACTCTCATTACTTCCTGCTGGGCAATGTCTGGGTACGGAGCTAACAAAAAGGCAGAACTTGAATGTAGCTAGAGTCTATCAGAAATGACAACTCCAAACCCTCAAGCTGCCTCCAGGGCAGACATTACCAATTCAACCCAGAGCGCTCTCACTCAGCCCAGATGTGGCCTCAGTCTCTCTAATCGAGGTTCCCATGGATGGGCCAGCAATGGCCAGAGGGACACTTTCCTGGGCACAGCTCAGAGGAACCTGCCTAAGGCTGCCCTATTTGGGTCACCCTTTTCTTTCGGGGTGGCGGTTGCATTCTAAGGCTCTATCAGGGTCATTATAGGTTAACCCAGACGGCACCTGTGGTTACCTCCCTAGCATCACTGTTACATGGGGTCTGTAAGATAAGTCAGGACTCTGCATAGAGAATCATCCTGGACCACGTGATCCCTGGGTAGGGCGGGGCCACAAAGGGGAAAATTACTGATAAATATTATCTTCAAAATAAACCCTCCTCCCCTACACAATGCTAAGCCATTGAAAGTTTATCAAAACCCGAGCCTTGGAGTCAAGGGATTCTCATGTCTCAGCCTCCCAGGTAGCTGGGATTACAGGTACACACCAACACACGTGGCTAATTTTTGTATTTTTTTAAATTATATTTTAGAGATGGGGTTTTTGCCACATTGGCCAGGCTGGTCTTGAACTCCTGAGTTCAAACAATCCGCCCGCCTCAGCCTCTCAAAATGCTGGGATTACAGGTGTGGGCCACCACACCCAGCCCTTCTCCGTTTCTTGATGGGGCCAGCCTCTTCCTACTGCAGGACCTTTGCACAGGCTGGTCCTTCTACCTCCACACTTGGAAGGCTCCCAATCCTCCCCCAGGCCTCAGCTTTAGTGCTCCATCCTTCAGGCTGTCATTCCCTGATTACCTGCCTCCCTCCCTCTTCCCTGTCACTGTTCCCTCTGCATTTCCTTTCAATCTCTTGCAATGCTTCCTAAGATTGCATTCCAGGGTGTTTTCTTTGTTTACTGCATTTCTCCCCACTAAACAGTGAGTCCACATGATCCATGACCAGCTCTGTTCCCTCCACCATTAGACCCCCAGGGCTGAGCACAGGGCTGAGCACGTACTACGTGCTCAATAAATACATAGTGAAATAATTTAATGGCAAAAACATGCAATCTCCTCTCTGAGTCTCACTGAGTTGTGAGGATTAAATGACTTAATTGCTATAAAGTGCTTAGGAAGTTTGACCTGGTGTTAATCAAGTGAGCTGGAGCTGACCACATGGCTGACTCACAGAACTCTCTCATCACTGGTGAACAACTGCCAGTATTATCATTGCCGTTGTTGGTATTGTCTATTCTCTGTTCAGCACAGAGTAGGCGCTTCATAGAACTGTGAACTACCAAGGTGAGGTAGCCTTGGACCAGCTACAGGGGTGGAGGATGTGGCTGCTGCAGGAAGACCCCAGGCCATTCTGATATGGTGAGGATAGCATGGCTCAGAGAGGGAAATGCATTGCCCCAACGTCACCCAGCAAGTCTGAGAGAGATCCAGCTCCAGAATTCTAGGCTTTCCTCCCTACTCATGGCCCTTGGACATATCTCTTCCCATCTGGGCCCTGGTTACAGCTGTGTAATGGGCCTGTGGTTGCAGCAGGGGTCGGGAGGTTTAGATGTAGGTCTGACCCCAGCCACAGCCCCCAAGCTTGCCCCATGGTGACACAGGTGGCCACTTGGTGGCACTGTGTAGTCACCATCTACTGGCGGCCACCCAAGGAGCCCCAGTCCAGTGCAGCTTGGCCAGGAGACCTCAGAGGGTGCTCTGCGCTGACCTCCTTCCAAGTGGGGAAACTGAGGCCCAGAAAGGGGCAGGCATGCCTTTACTAAAGTCATGCAGCTAGTCTGAGAAAGAAGACTAAAAAAGGGAGTTTATTGAACACGTATTATGTGCCAAGTTTGCAACTGTATCATCCAGTTCCCATAAGAACCCAAAGGTAGGAGATAGTCTTTCCATATTCCAGATGAGGAAACTGAGGCAGCAAGCGCTAAAGTGGAAATACAGGAGCAATGACAACAATGACAGTAGTGGTTCATATTGATTAAGTGCACACATGTAAACAATGCCAACGAGTCAGGCCAGTCCCTCAACAAATCCAAGACTTGGACGCCAGTACTGACCCATTTTACAGAGATAGAAACTGAGGCTCAGAAACATGAAACCATTTGCAGTGATCACAGAGCCAGGACATGTCCCTGCCCAGAGGGAGCCAGGCCTAATTCCTATCTATTCTCTCCCCCACATTCCAGCCTCAGCCTCAGGCAACCTAGGCCTCCAGGGATCAGGGAAGGCCCAGCCTCTTCTCACATCCCACAGCCTGTCTAGACCAGGCTCCTTCCTCCGGGCTGCCATCAAGGGTCTGGAATTTGGGGGCATCAAGGGGTCCGTGCATCTCCTCACATGGCCCAATAGCCCCTGCTCCAGACGTGAGCCAGGGCTACGCCACGAGTTCTGGGATGATCTGCCAGGACTTTAAGGAAGAAGAAGCAGGGGAGAGGAGAGGAGGGAGATGCCGGGCGGGGTGGGGGACACAGAGCAAAAGCGACCCAGAGACCATGAAATAGATGCAGACGCAGCGTAGAGACGATGACAGGAAGAGAACAGAAAAACAAATTAAATCAAAACCGAACAAAACTGGAGACGGAGCGACAGAGCCAGAAAGAAGGGGGTGAAGAGATGCAGACAGACAGACAGATGACGGGGACACAGAGAGAGACAGAGACTGGGAGCCAGGAAATCGCAGAGACAGACAGCGACAACGCGGCAGGGTGCCACAGAGACAGGGAGACGTGACGAGGGGCAGAGGACAGAGACCAGGAGCCACGGGAGCGAATTCTCAGGGAGCGGACCTGGAGGTCAGGCAGGGACGCAGCAGAGAAGGAAAGGCCAGAGGAGGCTGAGAAGAGAGAAGATGATCAGAGAGAGAGAAGCAGAGAGGAAGGTGACAACAGAGAAAGGGCAGAGGAAGGGGAGCAGCGGAGGGAGGAAGACCAGACAGTCAGAGGGTGGAGGCCAGGGCATGACGGGGGTAGTGGCGGGGTCAGGGGTCCTCCCACCCTGTGGACCCTGCCCTGGCCTCTGTCCACTGGGCAGCCAGGATCTTCCACCCTTCACCTGCCTGCATACCCCAGAGCTTTGCCCTCCCAGCAGGGGCCTGGCCAGAGCTCTGGAGGGCAAAGGCCAGGAGGGTGGACTTGCCAGAGCCCCCAGAAAGGCATCTTTCATTTCACCCGCTCAGCAGGATCCAAGCACGTCGTTTGCATAAAACAATATTCCTGTGGGGGATGCTAATGCGCCCTGCTATTTTTGCCTCTCCTGGATTGTGGTTTGCATACATTTGCATACCCTGGGAGAATTAAGCAGGGATCATGTAAATGAGCCCACCAGCTTAGGGTCGAGGGGGCACCTGGGCTCCCTGCCTCCCTCCCAGCAGGCTGTGATGGCCACATCTTTCCCCGGGGGTGGGGCCCCCTGGCAGGGCAGGTTAACATGGAAGGATCAGCTACTCGTCTCTCCCAACCTGAGCCTGCTGCCCACCCTGGGTTTGAGGGAGCCAGATGGAGTTTTCAAAAACCCAGATCTGAGCCTGTCATGTCCTTCTTTAAACCTTCCATGGCTTCCGGATTCCTAGGATGAAGGCCAAACTCTACTTCTCCCCACTAGCCACAAGACCCAACCCCTGCCAGCACCCCTAACCCACACTCTCTTCCTCCCCAGCCTCCACCCACAATGGAACTTCCTCCCATCACCACACTTCTGCAAACCACAGGGCCTTTGCACATGCTGTCCCCAATGGCCGAAATGCTTTTCCTTCTTTCTCTTCACATCCTTACAGCTAATTCATCCTTCAGACTCCAGGCCAAGTACCATTTCTGCAGGGACGCCCTTCCTGTCATCTCTGACCTTATTCCTCCATTAAGCACCTTGTTAGGTAGCTGGAATGGTCATCAAGGCAATAACTTCCTTTATGCCTGACTCCTCCCTGAGACTGTGAGAACCACGAGTGCTGGTACCTCGCTTCCTTCATCACTGGCCCCGACTCGATACCTAGCAGTGCCACCATGCGTCGCTCGTCTTAATGTAGGTTTCCAGTTAATACCTGCTAAATGAAGGTGTCAGACGTGCACATTTAGCCTCGAACCTGGAGTCCTCAGGAGCCCAGTCCCTAAACTCCAGGATTGCACAGGAAGTTTTAAAAAATATATTAATCAAGAACCTACAGCGTGCCAGGCACTGGGTAAAGTATTTGACATGTACTGTCTTGGTGAAGCCCCTACCTCTCTGCATGGGAGGTGTGGAAATTGTGTGCATGTCACAGAAAGTAGGGGCTCTGAGAAGGAGGGCCACAAGGCTCAGGTCACACGGCGTGTATGTGGCAGAGCTGGCAGTCCACCCCAGCTCTGTGTGCCACAGAGGCCCTCGTCCCATCCCCGCACATTTTCCCCTGACCCTCTGGGTGACACCTGCCCAGCACACACCTATGTGGCCTCATGAAAAGGTTGCATAGATCTGAACAAGCACGTGCAAAATCATGCAAGAATTTGAGTTCACCAGAGCACACACAGCTGTGGCCAGCCTGTTCCTAACTACCTCAAACCCAGTGTGGGAGTCTTTGCCACATGGCTGTGTGCTCACATACTGGCCTGCATAGACCCGTGAGCACACACACACACACACACACACACATACACACACACACCCCTCCAGGCCTGCACAGACTTTCACTTAGCCATTCAGCAAACACTTCGTGCAGAACCACTGCACCCAGACTCTGTCAAGAGCTGCAGGTGTCAGGAAAATGGCATGGATTGACCAGGCCTCGATGGCCATCCTGGAGCTTCCTATCTGCTGACTTCCCCTGGGGCTGCGGATCTCATCCACTCACACATCCGAGTATCCGTTCGCACTGCACACGCTCCACTGTCTCAGGGATGAACAGCTCACAGGGTGCAACGGCGTGGAGATACATCGCCGCACAAGCAAACTCACAGCCCTCCGCAAGCCCACAGGAAGCCACCACAAGGGAGCAGGGGCTGTCTGATCCATCACTGCCATTGCCAAGGGCAAACAACTCAGCCAGGACAATTCAGGAAGTCATTGTCGGCTACAGACCTAGGCAGAGCTCCAGCAGCCACTGAGTAGAAGGCCCATGAATTTGACCCAGATGGGCCTGGGCACTGATTGGCTCCTAAGCTGATAGGGTTGCTTCCCTGCTGAGCCTAATTTCCCCTTCTACAAAATGGGAAGAGCAGACATCTTCTTCTTCAAAGGCTTGGGTGTGCTGGATGCTTCCACTGTACCGGGCATATGGTGAGCACACAATAGCAGACAGGTACGTATAATAATTATTATATTTATTATTATATATAATAATATTATTATATTTGTATATTATTATATAATATATAATTATTTTATAAATAATTATATATTATATAACCATTATATAATTATATATTATTATAATTAAGTTATATTATTAGACAATTATACTATAATTTTATTATATAACATATAATAATACTTTTTATATAATAAAGATAATAATTTTTATTGTCTGCCTCCTTCAGGTCTCAGGATTCTCGTGCTCCTGTGCTCTCAGCTTCGCGACTGCTCCATGTCAGAAGATGGATACTCCCACACTGCCTCCTCCTGAGGCCAAGGTCCTGTGGGCATACAGAGGGTAAGGCTGAAAACATGTTTAAGCCTCATAGCAGGCCAGGCATGGTGGCTCACGCCTGTAATCTCAGCACTTTGGCAGGCTGAGGCAGGTGGATCACCTGAAGTCAGAAGCTCAAGACCAGACTGGCCAGCATGGTGAAACCCTGTCTCTAC
>NW_016107552.1:839414-860652 GCF_001604975.1 Cebus imitator | reverse complement strand
AACAAAAACCTCATAGCACTGAGCAACACTTACCCAGGAAATGAAGTGCTTTGCTTCCAGAAAGTTCTGCTCCTGACATCAAAGCTTCTACCTGCTCAACAAACCAGTACCAGTTTAATTACTGAAAACCATTCATCGGCCGACCTGGGATTTGCAGAGGGGCCAGTGTGCACCTAGAGCAGAAATTCGGCGATGGAAGGAAAAGGTGTGGACCAAGGAGCTGGGGGAGGGAACAATGGGCACCGAGGCAAGAGCAGGTGATGCTCCGCCGGCCTGCTGTGTCCAGCACAGACATCTTGGTTAAAGTACAAGGACATAGAATGTACTACATGCCTGTAAGCATGGCATGTCTAACAGCTACATAGGATAGGGCTTAACAGCGTTGTTAGCACACTTACTCCTTAACAAGAAAGGAAACCTTAAAAAGGAACTTTTCTGCTTCCCACAGGGTTAAGCAAAACAGTACAAGGGGCATGCTTGGCACAGAATAAGCGCTCAATAAATGCATCTTCTTTATTACTGCAATCCTCATTCAGCCCGAGGTTTCCGCTGAGTTTGCCCTTTCCCCGTGTGACCTTGCGCAAGTTCTGATCCAGCTCTCAGCCACAGTATCTTCATCTGAAAAGCAAAGGGGTGGGCCTAAATCATCTTCTGGGATCTTTCTGCTTTACCGTTTCCTGCTGGAAATTCTGTCACTTGAACTTCGTGAATTTCTCTGCCGCCACAATTGGCTTCACCCATTTCCAGAAGATCAGCCCCAAGGATTAAAAGGTTAGCTTGAAAACGTAGACAGCAGGCCGGACACGGTGGCTCACACTTGTAATTCCAGCACTTTGGAAAGCCAAGGCAGGTGGATTGCTTTAAGCTCACAAGTTCCAGGCCAGCATGGGCAACACGGTGAACCCCATCTCTACTAAAAATACAAAATAATCAGCCAGGTGTGGTGGCGTAGGCCTGTAATCCCAGCTACTCCGGAGGCTGAGGTGGGAGGATCACTTGAGCCTGGGAGGCAGAGATTGCAGTGAGCTGTGATGGTGCCGCTGTATTCCAGCCTGGGCAGCAGAGCCAGACCCTCTCTCTCAAAAATAAATAAATAGCAAAGAAGAATCCGCATTGATGCTCTATGAAGTCCCCTTCCTCACTGCACTCACAAATGCCCAAAAAGTAATAGTAACAGCGGCAGTGACAGTGGCCACACAGGCACAGAACTTACTACGTGCCAAGCGCTGTTCTACATACAAAAACCCCATGAGATATGACTAGTACCTCCAATTTACATATGAGGCAACCAAGGCACAGAGAGGTTAAGCAATTTCCCTAGGATCACACAGCTCAAGGTCAGCACGTCTGGGATGTAAACCCAACCACCTGGGTCTCAATCCCCATGCTCCTCAACCCAAAGACTCAACAGAGGGTAGAGTATCAGGCACGTGACAGAGCCACGACAGGAGGCGTTTTGGGTGAGTGGAGCCTTTCAGTGGCGTAGGTAGACCGTCTACTGCTCTCGGCAGACACCCGTACTGGCATCACGGAACCACATTAAGATGCTTGCCCAGCGCAGGGGAGCACAGACTGCCTGTTGGTTTAAAGAAGATATTCAATTATCTCAGCCGTGGTGCTCGCACGTGCTCTGATGAGCTGAAAAGGGAGAATAAGGAGCGCGCACCGTGTCCTGTCGGAGGTAATTAGAGGTAACATCGCTTTTAAGAAAACAAGCCTGTGGCCAATCGTTCAAGATTGATGAAGCTGGTGGCCAGTACGGGGAACCTAGGAAGGGGGCATCACCCTGAAGACAGTGTCTGCACTTTGCAGAGGTGACCTCACCCAAGGGATATGGGCTGGGTTGGGTGGGCAGGGTGTATAACTGCGATTCACCAGCCAACCTCGTTCCTGTCCCGGGGAGGCTGCTGGAAACTGCTGTGATGGAGACTTACCGGCGCGTGCATGGAAGGAGCTGCTTGTTCTCTTTCCCTCAAGATAGGACAAAAGCAGATGTCAGGCCTTGCTAGACTATGAGCAGGAGCTGGGTGGCCTCTCTGGGACATGCAAGGACCTTGATTTCACAACAGTTCAGGTACTGGTTATGAAGCCCCACCATGCATTATGGGGATACGGCTGGAAAGTGGGTTCCAGGCTGGACAGGCAGCATGTGCAAAGGCCCTGGGGCAGTGGTAGGCTTGGCGCATGTGAAGCCATGCGGGAAGCTCTGTCTGGCTGGAGAGTGGGTGCTCAGGAGGAACGCAGCTCTTCCAAGGCTCTTCCCAGAGCTCCATGAATGAGCCACTTGCATGGATCCAGTATTTCTTCTGTGCCTGCTCTTGTGTTCCATCTGCCCTGTGAGGAAGGTGCCAGAATGAATCTCTTACACATTCCAGATGAGAAATCCAAATGTCAGAGAGGTGACGTCATTGCCAAAGTCCCGTTGGGAAAACACGGCAGGCTGGGACCTGTTTCCAGGGCAGCTGAACTGTTCCTTCTCTTCCTTTTTGTTACCCATTCCCCAACATCCAACGATTCCTCCTTTAACCTCATGACTCTCTTGAGCCCAAAGCCACCCATCCCAAGCCCCAGGTTTCCAGTAGTTCAGAGCTACAAGTTACCTTGGAAGGCTAATAGATTCACCTTGTTCATTGCTCATAATGGGAAAACTGAGCCAGGATTTGGCAGGGGGTAGGGGCGAGGAGAGGGGAGGAAGTACACACCCCTGTGCTGAGAATCACGTATAAATGCATCCTCGCATTGGCCATCACATGTGCCATTTTGAGGCACCCACAATATACAGAAGCCACCACGAGGGTGGTAACAGAACCCATAGGCGGGTATTCTCGGGCTAATGGGCATTATCCTTTTGTTTGACATTTGCCACTCCAGAGCCATACCAAAACAGCATTTTGGAGTTGTTTTTAGGGGATGCATGCCCTCTGAGATGCCCTTTGGAAACCCATGAATCCTTTGAGAGTCCTAGTGGGTACCCATCATCTAAGACTCTGATAAGTCCTGCTGCAAAGGAACATGCAGAGTGTCCAAAATTCATCTGAACATAAAATCCTTACAAACATAACCGGAGTTGGGATTTGTTTTTCAGAAGTGACTATGAGAAATTCTGGTCTTGGTAACGAAGAGATGTTGAAACAGTCCTCCTGGCCTTGGAGAAAAGAATTCTGAATACATTTTGGAGGGTGGGTGAGATGATGAAGTGATGGAGAAGCATTTAAAGAATCAGGGGAATATGCAGAAAAAAAAAACCCAGAACAGAAAATAGTAGGTGCCTTCAAATCCCTGAGAGGCTCCCAAAATTGACTGTGGAGAGATTTCCTCTCTAGTTCCAGAGAACAGAGCTAGGGCAGGAAAGAGACTGGCTGTCTTGGTAGGAAATGTGTTCCCCACCACCAGAGGTATGCAAGGAGAAACTGGAAGACCATCGTTTTAAGGCTGCTAAAGAAAATTCCTTCTACCCTTCTAGAATTTCCAGGGCAAAGGAAGACGACCCAGACCCAGGCCATGCTAAATACCTCTCTTCTCTCAATAGTGGGCAGAAAGAAACCAGGCATGTCACATCCATCTGACATTAGGAAAATTCTTATAAATAAAATAGTTCCTATAAAAGCTGTATGAGCTCTCTCTAAGTCCATCTCATCTCGCAGTAATAAAACCAAGCCCGTAACTCCAGCGTCGACTTGCCATCTACAAGAGGAAACGCTTATTTTAAGAAGTATAAAAAGAAAAGTAATTTACAGTCTATTAACATTTTAAAAAGTGCGTTAGCAAGAAGGGGGAATACATTACTGGCTCGATGAGGGATCCAGAGAGATGAAGAAATTGGAATCATATAAATTTCCCTTGGTCTCCATTTTAACCTGGAGAACTTCAGATCCATTCTAAATCTCGCAGCAGCTGTTAGCTCACGTTTTTCCCCTTCCTTAAGTAGAAGTTTTGGTTGAGGGATGGCGGCCAGGGAGGATGCAATGAAGTGGATCCGTGAGGTGAGGCGGGACTGAGATTCAGGAGTCAGATCTGAGTTCCCATCCAGGCTTGGGTCCCGGGTGGTTCTGTTTTGATGTAAGTTTCCTAACTTCCATGAGCTTCAGGTGACTTGTCCAATCATGGTGATAGCAAACCCCGGGGTCTTTTTTTTTTTTTTTTTTTTTTCCGATGGAGTTTCACTCTTGTTGCCCAGGCTAGAGTGCAGTGGCACGATCTCGGCTCACCACAGCCTCCGCCTCCTGGGTTCAAGCAATTCTTCTGCCTCAGCCTCTCAAGTAGCTGGAACTGCAGGCGCCTGCCACCATGCCCAGCTAATTTTATATTTTTAGTAGAGATGGGTTTTCTCCATGTTGGTCAGGCTGGTCTCAAACTCCAGACCTCAGGTGATCCACCCGCCTCGGCCTCCCAAAGTGCTGGGATTACAGGTGTGAACCCCTGCACTCGGCCGGGTCCTCCTTTTTAATACAAAAGTCTTAGCTTTCAAGCAAGACTTGCAAGGGCCGGGTAACTGAAGGAGTGTAACTGGCCCTGCCAGGTGCGTGGCGCACCTGGTCTTCACCTAGCGTCTGCCCCTTGGCCAGCAGAAATGACACCATTTGCATTCCCAGTACTGAGCTGAGCCCTGGGTGGAGGACTGGAGCAGGGTGGGGATGGAATTTAAAGTACAAATCCAGGGAAATACATGGAAACAATTATAGAAGGATGGACTTCAAGGGAAAACAAACCATTCCCTCCTAGGAACGCAGCCATACATGGCTCGCCTGCAGGAGGAACTGGGGCCCTGGGGGAGATGCCAGGCTGTGGGGAGGGACCTCAGACAAGGGGCACCCTGGGAGGGGGCTGTTTTCCACGTGGTTTTCACTCAGAACTTAGACAAGGCTGGGCCCTGACTTGGGTCTTCACTTGCAATGCATCACAAAAAAACCCTTCCCCTTCTCACATGCACACACGCATGCACGCATGCACTCACAGACACACGCAGGCACACACACTTATATCCACACATGCACTGCACATACCATAGCTTATATATACACACAGACACGCATGTGCACACACCTACCCATCCCTTACACACACACGCGCATGCACATAATGTAACTTTTACACATACACCCCAACACAATCATACCTGCGGGCACACACATGTCCATTCTTTATCATCGCACATGCGGACCCACACCACCCCTCATGCGTGCTTCAAACGTGCGTGGTAACACAATTGCCTGTGTGTGCACACATATGCATACGCACAGACTTATCTGCTCCTGCACACTTGCACATGCCCAGTGACTCACATTTGCACACTTACACGTACACACAGGTGATACACCCACATCCTAACGCACGTCCCGCATTCACAGCACATGCATATGCCAAATGCACAGGGATGGCACATGCACACACGCAGACACACAAACACAAACACATTCATGCGGCAACCTTCCCACCCTCCCGCCCCCTCTATGCGGCATCTCACATCCCTGCCCGCTCCGGCCCCCCTGGCCTATATTTGTGCAGCTGTTCCCTCTCCCTCAAGTGTGGGGAGGGGGCAGGAAGAGCAACATCAGGGGAGGGGCGGGCCACAGTCAGCCTTAATCAAGAATTTCACACCCCCCAACAGCCACCAGGCCCCTCTGCAAAGCCCCCACATCCAGCTGGAAGAAAGCTCAGAGCTGGTTTTGTGAACAGGCTCCCTAGGACAGCAGGGGGCTGCTTCAGGAGCATTCCACCTCCCTGTTCAGAGGCCAGGGCTCACCAGCAGGGCAGGGTAGGGGACAGGGGAGGGCTCTTACGTGCCTGAGTCCTGCTTCCCCCCCTGGGTGCCCAGCCAAGGGCTGGCAGGCACCAAATGGCCCATTCCCCCTTATCACCCTTCCCAGGCCTTATCAGGTTGGGGGAGCAAAGCAGGAGCTGCGGGCCCCATGCGCATGGGGCTGGCATGCTGGGGTTCCCAGTGAGGCTGAGCACATCCGATTTTCAGATCTCAGCCTTGATAGGCCCATTCTCAGAAACACGCACCAGCACCTCCCCTCCATTCTTCAGCCAGCTCAGCATCCTCCAAAATGCCTCGTGGCCTCACTTCCTGGCCTTTGCCCAAGCTCTTCCCCACTCCTGCCAAACACCACCACCCTCTCAAAGACCTTTCTCTCTCCCTAGCATGCATGACTCTTACACATCACCTTTCAGGACCAGAGCAGGTGCCTCTTTCTCCAGGAAGCTGTCTCTGACTCCCACCTGCCTACCCAGGAGTGAGTGGGCAGCTCCTCTGGTGCTTCCCCTGGCAGCCTGCTCTTCCTCCACCTTGCCCTTCTCACACTGCTGAGCTTCCGTCACCATAGCAACCCCAAAACTGGCCCAAGGCCTGGCCCGAGGTAGATGTTTGCTGAAGGAAGGAGGGATGAGGCGGAACTCTGGGTCGGTGCCTTACATCCTTCGGCCTCGTGAAATGAATTAGGTCCCTGATCTTAATTTAAGAGTTAAATAATATCACACATATATTACAAAAGTTAGGTACATTTCCCCTTCCCTCCTGTCATTACCTAGAAAGCTGCCAACTTCTAGATTGTAATTATGTACATGAATAATGAAATTAGCATATCTATCAGCTCACTCCCTGCTCATTATGTACAGGGAAGAGCCTGTGTGTTTCCATTCCAAATCACCCTCCTCTGGAGCCTCCGCTGGGCCCTACCTCTGCAAGGACCGCTGGGGAGGGGCTGCATGCCCATCCTCCACCCGGGGGCTTCTGGAAGCCTTGAGAGACCTTGCTGGTGGGGGTGTTCACCTCTGATCAGCCCTGCACTGCATCTGATGGGTGGGTGGGAAGCATTGGTTGAACTTGGCATGGTAGGGGTGGAGCTGTGGGATGATGGACAGCTGTGCCGGTGCAGGGAGTTCTACTTGAGTTCCTGGTTCACTCCCTTGGCTATGGGCTAGTGGGTGGGGCTGTTCCTTTCACCTGTAAAGTGAGGATGACATGTGAGTAAATAGAATGTGCTCCTAAAAGCAGTGTCGGGACACAAGCAAGCTTGCATTGAAATTCTAGCCCCTCCGTTCATCTGCTATGTGATGTGTTCTCTCTGGGCCTCAGTTTCCCCTTCTGCAGAATGGGCATCCCGTGGATCCATGACATTCCTTGTGAGGTACAGAGCATTGTGCTTGGCACAGAGCAAGTGCTCCGTAAACATGAGGGATGGAGGCTGTTGATGTCAAGACCGGCATTTACCTTAGGCCTGGGGTGGACCCTCTCTCCTAGCAGGAATTCTCCCTCAGGAATGGCATGGAAATGATCCAGGAAGTAAGCACTCAGCTTGCCATGTGTCTCTTCTAGGCATCCCCAATTCCTCAGCTTCTCCTGGAATTCAGTGGGAATGCCAAGCTCTGGGCTCTCCTCACTCAACTCTGTCCAAAACACCTTCCACGTGGGAAGGAGGCCGTGGACAGGTGGATTGAGAAGGACCCACCAAGCCCGAGGGTGCCTGCGTATGAGTGGTGTTTACTTATTCACTCACACACACTCATTTACATTTTCATTGCAGGATCCCTAAGAGGCAATAGGGAGCCAGTGAATGCTTGTGAGCAGGGGAGGGCTGAGTTCACAGTCTGGCTTTGCAAACTTGCTGAATATATGAATGAATGAATGAATGCATGCACGAATGAACGAACGAATGAATGAATGCATGCATGAATGAATGAATGAACAAATGAATGAATGAATGCGGCAAATGTTTTTACTCCAACCCAGTGCTGGGATTCAGACAAGTTGCCTGGGAACCTTAGCCCAGACCCCCTTGATCCTACAGAGAAAGGCTCAGGGCCTCAGCTAGCAGCACCCTCAACCATGACTCTACCTACCCCATTTGCAGGGCTGGGTGACTCCTTCCCAAGCCCACTAGCAACCCCCTTCATCGCTGGGCACCTTCACAAGCGTCAGTGCTCCCCCTGGGGCCACCAAGAAAGTCAAGGCCTCCTCCCAGAGCTTACTATCTAGAGCTTGGCCAGCACACACTGCTAAGCTCCTTGGCCCCATCACTCTGATCGGGACAAACTGTGGTCCATTCCACAGATGAGAAATGGTGGGATCTATTCCAGGGTCTATATGGAAGCTTCTAACTCAGACCTACGAGGCTGGGCATCTTCAAAAGAAGCAGCTGCACGTGACTCGTATGTTATAGCTTCTTGCCCACTCCACCCCTACGCCTGGGCAGGACACACCCTGTTATAAATAGATCCATGTTGGTAATAATAATAATAATATGAGCTAGGAAGCCAAGCACTTCCTGCCTGCTCCATGCCCTTTACTGTATCCCTTCATTTAACCCTTGCAAACTTAACATAGTGGCTGGCACACAGAAAAGCTTGATAAATGTTTGCTGAATATATGAATGAATGAACAAGGAGAGTCTTTTCCTCTGGCTCAGTGCTGGGATTCAGACAGACTTGGGCTCAAACTCTTGCACTGACAGTTACTAATCAGTTACCTTAGTCAAGTCACTGCACTTCTTGGAGACCTTAGTCTTCCCATCTGTAAACCGGGTGTGGCGATATCTCCCCTCAGGATGATGTGAGATTTCACAGAAGCTCTGCATACGAAATGCTCGCATGACAGCCAGGGCGGACCAGAGTGGAGACAAAAGGTTTTTGTTATTGCTATATCGTGGATGATGTCATTGTCTCTATCTGTCCACTCAGCTGGCAGTCACAGCTCAGGAAGTCACAGACCAGAGGTCACACATTCGTGATCTGGAGACCTTGTCCAGCCCCCAGATGCATTTCGTTTGGCTAATACAGCACTTCACTGATTTAAAAAAAAAAAAAATCAAATTGGTTGCCAATATTTAGAGATTGGGAGATTTCACGTAAAATACAGTTTGGGATGTCTCTTGGGATTTCAGAAGTTTGGGTCACGTGAGAATCATATTCACCCAGAGCAGCTGTACTCTGCTGGAGCTGACAAGTACCCACTCCTTTATTTATTTATTTATTTTTATGTTTTTTGAGACAGAGTCTTGCTGTCACCCAGACTGGAGTGCAGTGGTATGATCTCAGCTCCCTGCAACTTCCACCTCCTGGGTTCAAGCAATTCTCCTGCCTCAGCCTCCCAAGAAGCTGGGATTACTGGCATGGGCCACCATGCCTGGCTGATTTTTGTATTTTTAGTAGAGACGGGTTTAATCATGTTGCCCAGGCTAGTCTTGAACGCTTGGATTCAAGTGATCCTACTGCCTCAACCTCCCAAAGCGCAGGGATTGCAGGCACCCACTCCTTTAGATAGAGCATGAGCTCCCATTCTGCCCCAGTCCCCACCACTCCCTATTGCCTCCCTCTTGGCCAGCTCCATTCATTTAGGTAGTCTGCCTGCCACTGGAGGATTTTCCATCTGGAAGCCCTTCTCTAGGTTTTTCTCTTCTGTGAGATCCACCAAGAAATCTCTAAGTCACAGTTAACCAAATGGAGTTAAAGAAGAAGAAGAAAAACACACACCTCACAGTGCTGAAGTGGCCAGTTCTCCCGACTTCACAGCCTGGGCCTAGAACGGAGTCCGCACATCCCCTTCAAAGCTCCACCATTCCCGAGACGCTGAACGCCACCTTCCCACCCGTGCCCACTGGGGAAGCCCACAGAAAGCCCCCTAAATGGCCCTGATCCCTGCAGGAAAGAGGAGGGCAGGCTAAAAAAAAATGGCTCCCATCCGACCAGCCTGGGGACAGCTTCTTGACTCTAACTGGGGCCGCGGTAATTAGATGATGGTAGAGTACACCCCAGGCTCAGCTTTCAGCCCCAGGTCCCACCGACGGGCCATCCCACTTGGAAGGTTCTTCTGACATTCCTGAGCCGGGCCGCCTTGCCAAAGAAAACTCAAGCGAGGCTTGTCTTGGCTCCGACTCAACCCCTAGCCTCAGCAGGAAAACCAAAAACATTTACACAGCTGGGCCTGCGACGCCCGCTTCCCTCAAGAGTTTGTCAGGGTTTGGATGGCTCGGTGGACTCGGGGGGCACTTCTGAAGGGGACTGTGTTCCCGAGCACGGCCAGGCACGGCCGGCCAGACAGAAAACACACCGCGGCCACCCCCGGGAGGTGGGAGAGAAAGCGCAAGAAAACACGCTCTGGGGAGCTGGAGAGGGGCTTCCTAGGGGCTGGGGTTTCATCCACGCATTGATCGCTGCGCCCACCCCCCACCCCCAGCTGCAACTACATCTGCACAGGTCATCCTGGCCAGCTCACCACCCGACCTGTGCGTGTTAGCCAAAAAAACAATCCGAAGAAGCTGCTCAGGGCCCCTGGCCCGTGGAGCGCCTGGGCCCCAAGCTGACAGCTCTGAAGGACCGCCTCTTCTCCGCTCTGTCTTTGCACCCAATTCCCCCATCTCTTTTCCTGGCCGCTCTTCCACGGCATTTTCCGATGCTTTTCACATCCTCCGTCCTGCGGGGACCCCACTGAGGCCCATTTGGCCTCCTGGCTCTGAATGCCAGGGACTATGGACGGGAGGTCCTGGAGCCAGGGGTTCAAAGCCAGGAGCCCAAGCACATTGCTGAACACACTGGGAGTTGCTGAATGATCTGCTAAGTCCTGCATGAACCCCTCTGTCCCTCCTGCCCAGTGGCCGCCGCAGTCCAGGCCACCATCGGTGCCTGGGCGACTGCAGTAGCTTTCTCTCAAATCCCACCCACCTCCGCTCCTGCCCCCAGAGCCCACTCGCTGAGCCAAGCCCGGCACAACCCGTATGATTCTCTCAATTGCAAAACATTTTAAAAGTAGCAAAATGCAGAAAATAGGACGTCGCACAATTGAGTGATTCATTATCAAGCAGATACCTATGTAATCACCAGCCAGCTCAAGAAACTGTCTAAAGCACTTTCTTTTTTCTTTTTTTCTTTTTTAAGATGGAGTTTTGCTTTTATTGCCCAGGCTGGAGTGCAGTGGCACGATCTCGGCTCACTGCAACCTCCGCCTCCCGGGTTCAAGCGATTCTCCTGCCTCAGCCTCCCAAGTAGCTGTGATTACAGACATCTGCCACCACGCCCAGCTATTTTTGCATTTTTAATAGAGACAGGGTTTCTCCATATTGGTCAGGCTGGTCTCGAACTCCCAACCTTAGGTGATTTGCCTGCCTCGGCCTCCCAATGCCCTGGGATTGCAGGTGTGAGCCACCTCTCCTGGCCCTTTTTTCTTTTCTTTTCTTGTTTTCTTTTTGAGACAGAGTCTCGCTCTGTCATCCAGACTGGAGTGCAGTGGCACGGTCTCCACTCACTGCAACCTCCACCTCCCAGGTTCAAGCAATTCTCCTGCCTCAGCCTCCCAAGTAGCTGAAATTACAGGTGTGCACCACCATGCCTGGCTAATTTCTGTATTTTGAGTAGAGATGGGGTTTCACCATGTTGGCCAGGCTGGTCTCAAACTCCTGACCTCAAGTGATCCACTCACCTCCACCTCCCAAAGTGCTGGGATTAAGGGAGTGAGCACCTCACCCAGCCAGAAGCACTTTCTCCACTCTCTTCAATTCTACTCCCTCCTTCCCCTCAATATTTCACGACTATCCTGACTTTTGTGGTCATGATTTCCTTGTGTTTTCTTCAAACCTAAAAATGACATAGTTTAGCCTTGTCTGTTTTTGGATTTCATGTCAATGGATTAATGACAGTAATTATATTAACCATATTATGATTATTTTGTGTCTGGCTTCTTCTTTCCAATATTATACAGTGAGATCTCTCCATGTTGTTGCACAGAGCTATACTTCATTCATTTTCACTGCTGTATAATAGTTCTTTGTGTGAACATACCAGAGTTTTTAAATCTATTTTACTGTTGATGTAGTTTGAGTCATCTTCAGTCTGGAGATGCTATAAAACTACAAATAGTCTTATATTCTGGTGCCCGAGTACCTGGCACATAGGTTTTTTTCCGTCACAAACAGGTTCTGGAGTCAAACACAAGTTCAAAGAATGCTGTATTACACAAAACTAAAATGGTTTGGTTTTGCAGGACTTGTCAGAGCCTTTAATGCTTTAAGGTGTCAATGTACATTGTGACTCTCCACAAGCACCACCTCTGTACTAGCTAGGACCAGGTAAGGCAAGGGTAAATAAATCTGCCTTAGGGAGTAAGTAGGGTGGATGGAAAGTGTTGGCCTTAAAATCTGGTCATGGTTTTTACTTCTTCCTGCAGGCTTGGTTAAGTTTCTTGCCGTCTCTGGGCTTCTGCTTGCTCACCTACAAAGTGTAAGTTCAGAAACTGTTATTCCCTAAGAGGTTTTCCCCACTGTATTTCAATAGCCATGGACCAGTATTTTAATTGGTCAGAAAGATTCTGGAGGAGGGGACACCCGAGTCTTAAGGATTTGGAGTAGTTGGGCATCCGGGGAAGAACAGCATGGCAAGATGAGCCTGAACTGCCTAGAGCTCGTTTAGGGAGAAGTAAGGGGCGTAGTAGGGCCAGCACGGAGCACTCATCCAGGGAACATAAGACAGAAATGATTCTAAACACCAGATCACCTCACTGCCAACCCTCTTCCCATCCCTACTGCATCATGAGAACCATCAGAGACAGGCAGAGACTTTGTAACCTGGTGCCTGCGTTCTCCACAGGGGAGAAGTTTGCCTCTTGGAGGCACAAAGTCTCACAGACAAACATACAGCGCATAAGCAGATATCCAACGTATCTGTGCTATTCAAATTTCATTGGTGGGGTCAGGGAGTGAGTAGGGAAAAATGTCTAAAAGAGTTCCTTAGGGGGCAATAATAATTTTTTAAAAGGTGGGAAAAAAAAGGTGAAGGTGTCTATAGGTTGCCTATTCAAATGCACACAGGGGCCAGGTGGGAAATTTTGGAAGTAGATGGTATAGGAGGCAATAAGGAGAGGTGGGGACTGCGGCAAACTGGCATGCCCAGACTAAATACATTATAGCCATTTTTTTTTTAAGAGTCATTTGGTGTGGGCCAAACAAAACACAGAGGCAAGTTGGATCAGGCCTCCCATCCAACATTTTAACTCTAGATTTAAATAAAGGATCCAGTTCAGTTCCAGCTTCCATGACCAATGCAAAGGCGTTACTCATTCTGGCCCAATGCTCATGGGCTGCTGCCATGTGAGGTGCCCCCGCTCACACATACACGCACATGTCCTCTCCACGCAGGACCAGCAGACTTGTTCCACAGCATGTGCACGTGCATATTATGGGGATTAACACTGTGTGATGCATAATTAATGAGGCTGAATAAACATGCAGATTGGCAATCACCGATTGACTGCCACGATCAGAGTCCTGAACAAGGGCTAATTGATTGGCTGCCTGTAATCATCATATTCAACACTATTTTCCTCAGCACATGTGCAAACAATCCTTGTGAACGGGGCCCATGGCCTTGTCTGTTTCAAGAGACACAGACCCTATGTCTGAAACTTTGATCATTGCTCCAAGTAAGGAGACTTTGGTGCCTAGGCTCTTTTTCACCAGCGATCACCAGCGATGTACCGCAGTGGACCAGGTATTTTACAGTCATCGAGGGAAGTGTAATTATCACCATTTTGCAAATGTACACAGAATCCGGTGAAAGCTGTAAGGCTTCTGATATCTAGCCTCAAAAGTTCTAGCACATTGCTTTTGCCGATTTTTGTAGGTCAAAGCAAGTTTCATCCAGATTCAAAAAGAGGCATATTGGTCCTCAAATAATTGGCACTCCTTTTTTAATCCACCACAGCCACCTACCCTCCGGAAGATTCTGATGAGAACCAGATTTCAGCTGTCTGTGAAGGGCTTAGTTCCACGGCGGCCATTTGAGATTCTGAAAATGTGACTCTAATCAGGTTGCCGCCACACCCAGCTTTGATCATCCAATTCTCTAACATCTTCACCAAAATTTCCAACTGAGGTTGCACCTCTTCATCTCTCTGACTGCCCCACACCCCACTCCCTCCGTTACCATCATTCAGTGTTCCAGTCTTTCTGGCCCTTTCCCCTCCTAAACATGCCACCATTCTTCCTGCCCCAGGGCCTTTGCCCACACAATATTCTCTGCGAAGATGCTCTTCTGCCTACCTCCTCTGACCAGATTAACTGCTCCTCATACTTTTGATGTCCTGGCCAAAGCACCACCTCTTCCAGGAAGTCTATCCTGATTGCCTAACAGGTTGGTTCCCTTGCTATGTATTCTCTCTCCTAAGCCCAGTGGCTCTCCCTGGGACTGAGGATTACAGCTGATAATCACACAATCATTTGGGCCATTACTCAATTACAATGCTGTCTCCCATGAGACTGGGGGTTTCTTATTTCCTGCCATTGCCCCTCCTGCCCAGCACACAGCATGGCACCAGGACCCCATAAATGCTTGTTGATGGGACAACAGGAAGGAAAGAAAGTCCATGCAGGAGGCCTTACTCACAACATTGTGAGTTCAGGAACTTGGGAAGGGCTCAGTTGGGTAAAACTACTTCCTTTCTGCAGGAACAGATGTACTGTGAGCACCTGTGAAATCGGAAAGAGACTCAGGTCTGCATGTGACCCCTCAGAGTTTCAGGACCTCTCCACCTTCCCTGGCCCCGACCCCAAGAGCCAAGATGGCGTTCGAAGAAGGTCTGTTCAGGCAGCAAGCAGCCGTGCGCTCTGTCTGACTCAAGGAGACACACAGAACACAGAACCCGTGTCCTTACACAGAAAGCTCCTTTTGCTGCACTGCGGAATATGTTCATGGCTGCAGCTACCACTGAAAGGGCACCTTCTGAAGTCCAGGCACGTCCTGATCACCCCATGAAGTGAGCGCTGTAGTTAAACCCATGTTACCGATGAGGAAACCGAGGCCCAGAGAGGGGAGGTGACTTGCCCAAGGTCATGTGGTTTGTAGCTGGTGACAAGAAGATGAGTTCAGTTCTGTTGGGCAGTGCTCTCCACCCCTATGATTATGGAATTAAGGGGTCCTGGGGAATTGAGGGGAACCGAGATAGAATCGCTATGAGCGGCAGGGAGGGAATAATAACAACAGAAAAAGTAGCGTCCCCAAAATGCGTCCCTGCACATGTACATCTGCACATACTCCTCCACACATGCACGCTCCACACAGACTTACACACACTTCATGCTTGTGTTCACACACTCACCTTCACAGGCAGACACACTCACATGCACTCACATGCTCAGCCACAGGATCACATGTTCACACGCGTTCACATACACTCCCACACTCACGGCTGCAGACACACCCACGTGTCCACACTCGAATGCTCACATGCACTCAAATGTTGAGACTCATGCATAACCTACGTGGCTTCCAGAAGCATCCCTGCCCAAGTCAGAAGACTCGCGTTACCCGTAAGTGTGGTGCCTGGCACAGGAGGTGAGGCACAGGGCACAGCCCCTGGAGAGGGCCTCGGGGGCAACAGCCTGACCCCAGTGCTGGACAGACACACGCTCCAGGAAGCCAGCAAGATGCCCCCCGAGCTCTTCCACTAAAGTATCTGGGCACCAGGAACATGCAGACTGAATTTCTGGGTCGGGTCCTCCAGGAGGCAGGATAGACTAGTGATCAGATCCTGGGCCTGAGAGTCGGTTGGCCCCAGATTCAGGTCTAGGTCCCCTACTTCTTCAGGCAAGTTCCTTATCCCTACTTGGCCTCAGTATCTTCACCTATAAAATGGGAATAACCAAAGCATCCACCCCAAGGGTCTGAGTCTAAATGAGATGAGTCCTATAAAGCATTTGACTATAGCAAAGCCCTCAATAAATGTGAGCTCTTATGTGTTATTGTTCCTTGCGATTCTTGGTATGATTATTGTTACTTCACAGCGCGTGACACCAGAGCTGAGGCAGGAGTTGCTCCTCAAAGCAAGCTTTGGCAAGGGTAGGAAGTAAAAAGCAAAGAAGCTGGGGTGACCGGAAAACACAGAGGTTGGGGCTATTTAGTGAAGGGGGCCAACAAGCAGCCTTAGGACACCCCGGGGCATCCCCTGGGAGCCATGCCACATCACCGAGGAGAGGTCACATCTGCTCATTCGGCTCCGTCAGCTGAGACGCAGGTCGGGTCTAGATAGAAAAGACAGAGCCATCCTACGCCGAGAAGCAGTGATTCTAGTTCTATTCTAACAGGTTGCAGTGTGGAAATAAACAGAAACGTCGCCAAGAGTCTCTGATGCCCTGGACGATTTCCTTGGGTTGTCCTTCAACTATGTTGAATAGGAAAAGGACGAAAGATGGAATTAAAGCAACGTATGATTCACCATAAATAATAAATCAATACCCACTGGTGATTCGCCCATCTCTCTTCAACTGGTTTTAAAACAAAAAATTAAATATAGAACAAAGGAAACTATAAAGGAAATATGAGAAGCAGCGGGAGAGAGATTTTCCTGCTGTTTCTTGCCTTTAAAAAAAAAAAAATACCCTCCAAGGGAATCGGTCTTGGCTGAGGAGGGCTGGGTGGCTCCGTGGGGGGCCGTCATGCCAGCAAGCCGCCTGACTAAATACTCTCCCGCTGAATCACGGATTTCGTGCTGTACAACAAAGACTGAAACCCACCCAGAGTGGGACTGGGGGCTTCGTGGGGAAGAGCTGAAGTCTCAGAATCTTGGACTGGACTCTGAGCTCTGCCCGTCCACTGGCATGTGACCTTGGGCATTGCTGCACCTCCAAGCTCTTCAATTACAAAATGAGGGACCAGGTCTTCATCCCCTGGGCGGGGGGCTGTCGGACGGATGGAATGAGACAGACCAGAAGGCTCTGGAACCTTAGAGATAACAAGGGAGCTCATTCAGGTCAAATGCCACTCTGGAACGAAATGTATCACCAGTTTTGTTCAAAGTAGGGCCTGCAACATCAGCATGTCCATGATTGAAATCCACAGAGCTTTCCTTGGAGGGGAGAGGCCCTGTGGGCCGTGCCAGCTCCTGCAACCAGACACAGTGCACACTGGTGACAGGATTTGCCTGCTGACCCATAAAGGGTTAACCTTCCAACCTGACTAGCTGTGTTCTTGCATCTTGTATTTCGCTGAGTACATACTACATTCATGCCAGATGGGGCCTCGGCTGGCACCCTGAGCTCTGAGGTTTTCTCTCCCGCCAGAAGGCAGAGGAGGGTCGGGAGGTAAAGGGGAATGAAGAGGGTCCCGCAGGTATCCAACATCCTTTTCGGCCTCTGGCCTGGTGGTCAGTGGCCTTTTCTCCCATTGCTCCAGAGACCAGCGCTGGTTAACAATTTGAAATCCATGAGCGTTACACATTTCTCCACTTGCTGGTTTGTCAACCCCTCATGGGCCTCTATTCTTTCCCTTTTCTGTATGCCCGACCTTGACCATGTAACCACCCAGTGCCCTTCCTCTCTGACTCTAGGATCAGCCAAGTGACTTGCTTTGCTCAACAGGAGGTCTGCAAACACAATGCAAGTAGAGGCATCAAAGCACTGTGTGATTAGGTTCACGCTCGATTTTGTACCTCTGCCAAGGCCATGAGTATAGACTCTGGCTAGCATTCTGGAAGATAGGACATATGAGGCTGAGCCCAGTCATCCCAGCCATGCCAGGTGAAGCCAGCCTAGATCAGCCAGCAGCCAGCCAAGACCAGGACTTGTAAACCCAGCCAAGATCAGCCAAGCCCAGCCCAGAGCTGCCCAGCCCAGCAAGCCTGGCAGAGCAACTGAACTTCATGAATACATGAGCTAAATATATGTCCAAGGTTGAAAGCCACTGAGTTTTAGTGCTGTTTGTTATGCAGCATTATTGTGGTCATAGATAACCGATACACTTGCCAGCTCCTCAGACTTGATACATGCCCAGTTAGACTCACTTTCTTTGCCCCCAAACTGCCAATTGAGACACCATCACTCTTCCCACAGGGCACCAGATTCTCTGCCATAAATTTCACCCCAGTGCATCTCTGAATTTGGACTCATCTCACCTGACCATCAGTCAGGCTCTTGTGCCTGGATTACTGCCACAGCCGCCACCTCTGAACTAGTCTCTCCCCATCTAGTACAGTCCCTGCCAACTTCTCACCAGCCCAGCCCCTAGAAAGAATTTTCTAAAAGTATATCTGCCTAGGACATCCACCATCAGCCAGAAATGCACTCCATCCTGGCTCACCTCCCCAAATGTCTACTCACATTTTACATCTTTGTGTGTCCTTCACTCCAGCACATGGAATTACCACACCTTTTTCTGCAAACCTCATCCTGTATCATGACTCTGTGCCTTTGCATTTGCTGTACCCACCACCAAAGATGCTCTTCCCTGCTTCTTCTATCTTGACAATTTCTTTCTCTTTTTGTTTTTTTGTTTTAAAGAGATAGAGTCTCTCTCTGTCACCCAAACTGCAGTGCAGTGGCACCATCATAGCTCACTGTGGCCTCCAACTCCAGGGATCAAGCGATCCTCCCCCTTCAGCCTCCTGAATAGCCAGTACTACAGGCATGCACCACCACATCTGGCTAATTTAAAAAATTTCTGTAGAGATAGGGGTCTCGCTCTCTTGTCCAGGCTGGCCTCAAGTGACCCTCCCAGCTCAGCCTCCCAAAGCGCTGGAATTCCAGATGTGAGCCACTTCGCTTGGCCCATCTGGGTCATTTCTATTAAAAAACTCCTACATCAACTACTGCAAGTGCCACTTTCTTCAGGAAATCGCAAGCTGCTCTAAGGACGAGGTGCAGCACCCCAGGTAAGAACTTTTTGTCTGTAGGACGTCATTCACTTCCTTCCTGCAACTGATGGAAAGTTTGGCATGAGGCTTTGAGCTTTGACCTCCACCAGCCTGCTGTGGGATGCACGCAGCCATTGGAGACAGCCTGGACTGGTTTTAAATCCCCACTTGTCCTCTCCCTGGCTGGGACTTCAGCTCTCTGGGCCTCAGGGTTCTTAGCAGTCCCAAGTTCCTGGTGGAGTATAAGAGCCGAGGACCCATAGACCCATGCAGGGAGCATGAGGTCTCACGGGGTCATCCCGCCCCCACTGTGCAACGGACAACTCTGAGGCTTCAAGAGGCCGAATGACATGCCCAAGGCCATGCAGCTTTGGTGCTGGCAGGCCCAGAGTTGGAGGTGCAATCCCAGGGCTGAGCGGTCTCAGAGGTTCCCACCACCGTCTTCCCTTCCCCCACCCTACTCTCTCCCCTCCCAAAACCCGTTCGATCGATTGCTCTCCTCCTGTTTCACTCCAGCAGTGGCCCTGACCCCTCTCCCAGGGGGCAGCATTAGATTACAGATAAAGCTCAGCCAGGCAGGCAGGGGAGCTCCTCCCCCACCCATGACCTCTGCCAACAGATGAATGGGGTGGGGAAGAGGCAGAGGTGAGGGTGCAGGGCAGAGGGAGGAGATAAGAACATTTGAGCAAGCTGGGGTGGTGGGACAAGAGCCAGGAGCCCAGGGCACCCCTGGGAGCTGGGAGAGGCTCTGAGTCACAAATGGGAAACCTGAGGCTTGTCCTGAATCGCACTAACTCTCGGTGACCAGTGTGGGCACAGGACTCCTGATCCAGTGCCCTTCTAAGTGGTTAGAACAAATCCCACCTGACCTCAGATGGAGTTCTTCCTTTCCCAGAGCACCGGGCGGGCAATGGGTTTGTTCAGCCTCTCTACAACCCAGAGGGGTGGGTAACCTCGCCACACCTGGACCTGTTTCACAGGTGGAGCAAGTGAGGCCCTGAGGTTTGCACTGCCACGCCCACGGTCTTGCAGAGAGACCACAGAGGGGGCTGATAAAACCCTAGCCCAGTGTCTCCACTTCAGCATAGACATGGATGTTCTTGAGTCCTCAAATGGGGAGGGTGGGGAGTGGCAGGGATGGAAGGCACTCGTGTTTGTTGGCACCTACCATGTGCTGGTGTCTGGATTAGAGGCTAAGTGGGACAGGTGTGGCCCCCACCCTTTCAGAGCTCGCAGCCACAGTCCTTCTGTAGGACACAGAAACGCAGGCGGGACAGAGCAGTGACGAGGACGCAGTCCCTGCTGTGCCTGCTTCACGGATGGGGAAAAGGAGCCCAGCGCTGAGATGGAGACTGGGGTCCCCAGTCTGGACTTCCTTTTCCAACTCGCTGCCCTCCTCACACTCAGGACCTTCCTCGACTGGATTCTCAAGTCCTGAAGGCTGAGTCTGCCTTTGCCTGTTCCTTTGGGAGATGCAGATGCCGGGCTGGTCACAGCAAGCCATGAGAACCCACCAGTCACCCGTGACCTTGAGGTCTTTGAGAGGGGCTCCCCAGAAAGGGGCCAAAATACAGCCTCCCTGGATACCAGGGGGACTCTGGGTGCTGTGGAGTCTTGGGATGGGGGTGTCACTTATAGCAGGGTGTGTACGCATAGGCACGCAAAGCACACACAGGTGCACACACACACGCACACACACGCACACACACGCACACGCATGTACACACATGTGCATGCACACATGCCCACACATGCACACACGTGCATATGCACACATGTATACACATGTATGCACACACCCACACAATCATGTTGACCTTGGAAGCAGCCAGTCTCTAGCCGCTAGACGTCAGGACTAGGACCAAAGTCAACAGAGAAATCAAATTTCTCTCAAAAGCATTTGCAACACGTTCCTGCGGGGCAGAGAAATCCTTCCATTTCACGGGTTGTGAAAGATGCGGACTCCAAGACAAAATAATGGGATTTATTTCCCAAGCCCAGTGCGCTCCTGCAGGGAGCCCCTTCACACTCATCCAAGCTTCTCACTCTCCTTGGCATCCCTGGAGAAGCCTCAGAGACCATCCTGTCCCCAGCGAGCTCATTTTACAGACAGGGAGACTGAGACCGGGGTCGGTGGCGTGGGAGACGGAACTTGCCCAGGGGCATATGGGGCCAGGAAGTGAATCAAACTCAGGCCTGCCTGAGGCCAGCCCAGGGATTCCGGCCTCCTCCTGCTAGAATTCTGGGAAATCATCTCAGGATCCTTTCCGGTTTTCCTTATTTTCCTCGCCCTTACTTGCTCTTCTCTGTTTGACTCTCTCCATTTTAAAAAAAGTGTCTCTTGGCCAAGCGCGATGGCTCGTGCTTATAATCCCAGCATTTTGGGAGGCCGAGGCAGGTGGATCACGAGGTCAGGAGTTCTAGACCAGCCTGGCCAAGATGGTGAAATCCCATCTCTACTAAAAATACAAAAATTAGCGGAGCGTGGGGGTGGGCACCTGTAATCCCATCTACTCAGAAGGCTGAGGCAGAGAATTGCTTGAATCCGGAAGGCGGAGGATGCAGTGAGCAGAGATCGTGCCACTGCACTCCAGCCCGGGCAACAGAGAGAGACCCTGTCTCAAAAAA
>NW_016107552.1:822776-839218 GCF_001604975.1 Cebus imitator | reverse complement strand
CCCCCCCCCCCACTGTTCTTTCTCCCTTGCCTCATTTTTCTCATTGCCCTCCCTTTTGCTCCTAAAGCCCTTGCCCTCCCCCCCGCACCTTTCTTGCAGACCTTCTCACCCCTTCACACGCTCACCTACTTTGGGAGCTGCCCTCTGCCTCCCTGCCTCCACCAGCGTCACCCTTGCCAGACCCCTCACCCTTAGCTCCAAAGGACATGCCAACTCCGAGGGGCACACACCAGCCGGGAAGCCCCCACCCGGGACCACCAGCCCCCAGCCCCCGCTGTATTTGCAGCCACAAAGGAGCCCCCGTCCACCCCAACAACCCACAGTGAGCGAGCAGGCACCTGATGGAAGCGGGCTTGGGGCCGGGCAGACGTGAGCCCTGATTAAAGTACACACTTCTCCCCAGCGGCCTGGTTTGCGTTACATCCGGCCGGCCGGGCTCCAGGCTGACAGCTGGATGCACTTTTCCAGGGCGCAAGGCAGGCAGGCAGCCCGTGTGTGTGCACACAGGCATGGGCTGCATCCCGGACCGCCCCGTAATGGCTTTCACATGGAGAACACAGCAAACTGCTCCCACCTCGAGCACCGATTTTCCTGTCAAGAGATGTTGGATTCCAAAAAAAAAAAAAAAATTATAATCACAAAGAAAAGGGCTTTGGAGTTTGCACAAAAGGGTCAGATCCTGTGAAGTCAGATTTTGAAATAGAACCAGAATCTGGAGACAATGGAAGTGGGAAGAAAGAGGGAGGGAGAAAGACCCCCTCATCTGTCCCCAGTGGCTGCAGCCAGGGCTGGGAGATACTCATGACCCAAGAAGGACAGAAAAGAAACCTCTGCCTGGTCTGGTTCAGCCCTGCCATCCCTCCTCCCCTCACAGGACAGACAGCCCAGGAGTGTGAGCCCCGGTTCCAGCATTTGGCCCTGCGTTTGAATCCAAGCTCCTCTAATGACTGCAGTGATAGAACTCATCAAGTCTCAGTCTCCACTTCTGTTAAATGGGCCTCCTGTTCCTGGGGCTGCAGAGAAATTTGCTGAGCTGAGACTCACACACTGGTCAGCTCATGGCTTGAAACTCTATCAGCTGGTGTGAGCGTGTCCTCCCTCAAGGAGCGCTGGAACAGAAAGGAGCAAACCCCGATGCATTCTGGCTCTGCCTGTTGGGTTATCTCAGGCTCAGTTCGCCCATCTGCAAAATGGGCAGGCAGGACCCTGAGCCCTCCTGCAACCTCCTAGTTTCCTGATCTGAGACGGGATCATGGTACAGGGTGCCACTGCTCCTCTCTACCTGGGACACTCTTCCTCTGACCCAAAGGCCCCTGGGGAGACGGGCCCTCCTAGAAAAGCCCTCTCTGACCCCGGAAGGTGGGATTTCATTCATGCGGCCCTGGACATCCTTTTTATGGACACTTATTATTTCTAGGAAGCCTCTTTCAATATCTTCCTGAGGCTTTTTGGATCACAAACTCCATGTGGCAAGCCCAAACCTGCCACGGTCCCCTTTTCCCCTGCTGAAGCCCGCATTACCTGGCACTACCATTGCATGTCTAATCGTAGGAAATCCACTTTGGGAGGCTGAGATAGGAGGATCTCTTGAGGCCAGGAGTTCAAGACCAGCCTGAGCAACATAGTGAAACCCCCATCTCTACAAAAATAAAAATAGCCAGGTGTGGTGGTGCATGCCTGTAGTCCTGGCTACTAGGGAGGCTGAGGTACGACGATCCCTTGAGCCCAGGAGGATGAGGCTTCAGTGAGTCATGATTACACGCCAGCCTGGGTGACAGAGCCAGGTCCTATCTCTAATAATAATCATCATAATAAAAGATTAATTATTATATAAATATATAATAACTATTATTATAAGATTTAAATGTTTATAGAGCACCAGTCATGCGTCAGGCCCTGCAGTCACAGCAGTGAATGAATGAATGAATGGTGATAAATGAAAACACAAGCTTATAGGACACGTATTGGTGTATGTCTGAGCTACGTCCTCTACATAAATCATCTTATTTAATTACCACATCAACACCGGAAGGCAGGTGCTGTTACGATCCCCACTTCACAGATGAGGAAGCTGAGGCCCAGAGAGGTTAGGTACCTTGTGCAAGGCCACACAGCCAGGGCACTGGAGACAAAATCCAGTCCCAGGTAACTCTGGTTCCAGAGCTTATGGGCCCAGCCACTGGCCCAGATCGGAGCCCACAGGAGCAGATCACAAGGGTTGCTTTGAGACAGGTTTCCTTCCGCCCGCCGGGGACAGCGGGTACCTGGGAGTAAGCTCCGGGGCTGGCTCATTTCCACAAGCAGCCTGAGATGCAGAACAGAGAGGCAGAGGCTGGCCAGCCTGAGAAGTGGCTCCGGGTTCTCCATGGGGCAGTTTGCGCCCATTTGACCACTGTGAGATGTGGAATCAGACACGACTCTGAACCTCCCCTTCCCTGCCCTTCAACCGCTGACATTCTGCGTGGCCTCTGGCAGCACACGTGCCCCCGGAGGCTTGGTGTGCTCACCTGGGCAATGGGAATGGTAAAATCTGCCCTGCAAACACACGCCACACACCTCCACCCAGCTAGGGGCTGGGCACACCCAGGGGCTGAACCCTGGGGACCGTTTCAGGGGCAGCCAGGGCAGCAACAGGGAAAGGACTCAAGCCTTCCAGCCCAGCTGGCTTCTGGCTGGGGTCCAGCCTGGCCACAGCCACCGGCCCTCCAGGCTTCACATCCTTGGCGGTGAAGCTAGAATAAGCTGTCTTTCAAGTGCAGAACTTTATTTATATGCCGATGCCAGTTGCGCTCCTGCTATTAGAAATTTCATCGGCTCCTTTGATTTAGGGCTTGCCACAAGCTGCCAATCGCGGCCGCCTCCCGGCCCAGCCCTCCGGCTCGGCCAGCCTTGTTCCGGCTCACAGCGGCAGAAACGAACATTATTTAATTTCCCGCCAGCGGGCAGTGAAAGCCGGAGCTCCCCCTCCCACTGGACGTATTTATTTAATCCTTTTTGGAAATAGTGTCTGGGGTTGGATCTGAAGGCCAGCCCTGGGGACTCTGTAATCCCCCAGGCCTGGGCGGGTGAGGCCTGGGGGCGCAGACTGAGTGGGGCGTCTTGGGAGGATTCTAGAGGAACCTCAAGCTGGAAGCCCAGGGAGATCTGACACCCACTGATCCCTGAGGTGTCTGCTTGGGAGTGTCAGCAGCAAGACTCCAAGATAAGCACTGCAGGGCTAGTTTATCTGGGAGGGGAATCCCAGGATATATCAACAGAGGATGAGGGTGTGAGGCAAGGAGGGGAGGTGGTCAAGTCTGGCTGCCATAAAGCAGCAGGTTTTGCTGTGGGTGACTGGGGCTCAGGTGTGCTGGGGACTTTTTGCAAGAACACTCACCTGAGAGTCATCCACTTAAGGAGCAAGGAAGCTGGGGTATTTATACTCCAGCTCCCATCTGTCATTGGTGGAGGGCTGCTGCCCTCCAGGAAGGGACATTTATTCCCTATGCTCCTTTTCCTTCTACACTGGAGACAAGCAGCCATCTCCCCGACTTGAAGAGGAGAGGTGAGTGACAGGAGGATACGGACAGAGCACCACCCACATGAAGCTATTCATCCTCCTTATCATCTGTCAACTCTTTCTCCTTCTTCAGGCCTCTCAAAAGGCACCTCCTCCAGGAAGCCCTCCCTGACCACCCCAGGAAAGACCTTACCCATTACCATCTTGTCATTCAGATATTTCTTTCATAACATATAGCACGTGCCAGGAGTATCCATTTACTTACTTGTTTGTGCGTTTACTGCCTATCACTCCCACTAAACTGGAAGCCTCCTGAAGCAGGGAGTCATGTGTGTCTTCATCTGCATTGCGGCCCTTGCATACAGTAGGCATTCAAAAACTATTTTCGGAATGGGGGTGGGGACACCTGATTTATGTAGTTCGGGCCCTGCGTCGCTTACCACAGGAGACTTGGCAGTAGGCTGGGCTCCTTACATGTGGTGAGTGTCCTTTCACACTCAGCCAGGCTTTCGAGGATGGGATCAGCACGCCCATTTGACAGATTGGAAAAGTGAATGTACGGAGAAGATGCTGCAGCAAACGCAGCTGAGGGTTTGCATAGCACCCAATCTTACCCCATTCTCCCTGCAGCCCCGGAGAGCAGATGGAAGTGTTTTCTGGGTTTCATTTCACAGCTGTGAGAATCGGGGACCTCTGAGATGTGCCCCCACCAAGTGGGGAGACAACGGGGATCCTGGCCTCATAGAGTCAATGACGTCGTTAAGTGCTAGAGGTGTCAGTAGAGAGAAGTATGAGAAAGGGCTGGAGCGCACTTTGGGAGGCTGAGGCAGGCAGATCACCTGAGGTCGGGAGTTCGAGACCAGCCTGGCCAACGTGGAGAAACCCTGTCTCTACTGAAACTACAAAATTAGCCAGGCGTGGTGGCTCATGCCTGTAATCCCAGCACTTTGGGAGGCCAAGGCAGGTGGATCACCTGAGGTCAGGAGTTGGAGACCAGCCTGGCCAACATGGAGAAACTCCGACTCTACTAAAAATACAAAATTAGCTGGGCGTGGTGGCACATGCTTGTAATCTCAGCTACTTGGCAGGCTGAGGCAGGAGAACGATTGAACCCCGGAGGTGGAGGTTGCGGTGAGCCAAGATCGTGCCATTGCACTCCAGCCTGGGCAACAAGAGTGAAAGTCTGTCTCAAAAATAATAATAATAATAAAAGAAAGGAAAAAAAAGAAAGGGCAGGAGCAATCAAGGGATACTTCCTAGAAGAGGTGACTCTTCTTTTCCTACTATAAACATTAAAATGAGAAAGAAAAATCAGTCCCTTTGGGGAATCAAGAAGTTGAAAATATTTGATGACCCAGTAGCCCTGGCAGCCCAGAGCTTAGAGACTTTTTTGCACTAAACACCCCTAAAGCAGAAACGTTTTATATGTAATATAATGTATAACATGATGTTTATATGTAATCATTTTAATATGTCAAGATGCCAAATTGTCCAAGCTAAAAGATGGAATACAGAAAAGTTACAAATGAAAGAGGAAGAGGAAGACACTGAGGTCAAGGAGGCAAAATTAGACAAAGTGCGGGTGGGAGGAGGCATTTTCCCGGGCAATTGACTCAGCACCCAGACGCCTCTGGAGCCTTTGTCTACGGGACGTGGTGGTGGCAGCAGCCTGCGAGTGTTAATTGTCCATGAGTTCTAATAGGTGTAATATTCTCGAGTGTTACATGTGCATTAATTAAGTAACACTGCATTTAGCCCCAAATCATGCAAAAGGTGTGCGTGCTGTTTGCAGAGGCATAAATATCCCCACAGTTAGTGAGTTGCTGGCAGTGTTTCCTCTCTGCCCACTGCAGTCCCAAAAGGTAGGCTGGAAGAAATGGGGAGAGGTGGAAATAGCAAGGAGTGCGGAAGTTTCCGCTGCCCCCCAGACCAGGAGGAAAGAGGAACTGAAGATTAGATACACATATAATGGAGCCAGTGCGCTTTGAAGCCAGACAGATGCAAGCTTGAATCCAAGCACAGTCACTTACTGTGTGATCTTGGGCAAGTAGCTTGGCCTCTCTGAGCCTCAGAAAGCAAGAATCCTAATAGAACCCTCCCCTTAAAAAGTGGGCAGTCAGTGGGTGGAGACATGGAAAGGGCTTAGGGCAAAGCGCTTTATAACGTGTGGGATGATGGGGGCCACGGTGGAAGGGCTCATTTAGGCATCCTTCTGTGATAGACTTAGATTTTGTTAAATCGGGGTGAGAGCCCAGATGGGGGCTGTGTACAGGATACTTTGGGATCGTGGGAAGCAAGAACCGCATTCTTTTCTGTGCAGTACTGAGCTCCCCATACGGGAAGGAAGCAGGCGTCAACACCTAACCAGGAGAGGTAGCTTGCGGTGGGAGAAGGATAGAATTGTCCCCAATGACAGCACAGATAGGGGCTCAGCTCCTTGCTCTGCCTCCTACAGGACATAGCTTTGCCTTGGTCCTGTGCTGCTCTGAGCCACACTCTGTGAAATGGGTTCATGATCTCAACCAGCCTCCCTGACAGGAGTTCATTACACCAAGACCCTATGGAAAGAAAAGAATTGTGGCCATAGAAAGAGACAAGGGTGATTTCCGGAGCAAGCCGAAGCCCCCGAGATCCTCCCTCTCCCCCCAGACCCTTGCTGTGCCCATCTGGTCAGCCCTGACTTGAGCTCAGCTCTCCCGCTACACCCCATCCACATTTCAAATGACACCATTGTCGGGCTTTTGCTCTCTTCCTCTTCTGCAGATGGGAAACTGAGGCCGCGAGAAGGGACGTGATTTGCCCAAAGACACCTTGCAACATGGTGGCAGCCTGGAGCTCAGACCCCCTGACTCCTATGCAGGCCCAGCAGGCCATCCCCCTCAAAACCCACAGAGATTCTGTCCTGTGTTCTCAGCCAGCGCGGTGGCCCACCCACCCTGGTGACCAGAGCCAAGGGGTTGTTTGTCTGTTTTAGACCCTCGCGTTGCCCTGTTTCTTGTCTTTCTTTTAAGGGCTCGAGATTCAGGAAAACCAACTCAACGTGCATAATTTGGCAATTATTTCTTGTGTTCATCCTCACGGCCGTGCCTGCATACAGATATTGGAATTTGCATAAAACAATCTTGCTACCAGTCCCCCGGCTTCCTGGGAAGAAGACGCCCGAGTGGGGGGTGGGGAAGGTTTCAGGTTGGGTCCACCTGTTTCCCCTCTGTCCCCAGCCACAAAGGGAAATAGAGGTAGCACAGGGTGTGGCGAAGGGTGCTCAGCCCTCAGCACCCCCACCCAACGGAGGCAGAGGAGGGGTGGGACCCAGTGGGGTCTCCGTGGCAAGATAAACACCCCATGGCAGCCTGGAACCCTCCCGATTAGTATGCAGCAAGCATCTCGCTCAGAAAGGATTAATGGAGTCTGATGTTTAATATCCCGGAGAACAATTAATTTGCCCACAGTTTTGTCATGGTTGAAAGTCAAATGCTGGAACAGATCGATGCTCGCATGGCGAGCGGAGCCCAGAAACCCTGGGCAGGAGCAGAATGTTAATGTTGCTGTCCTGGTCCCCCTCTGCCCCCCCATTCCCAGCACACCCACTTTCTAATAGTTCTAAAAGCCACTTTATCCCCGTACGGTGCTTGCTGTCTTCACAAGAGTCCATTGGGAGCCTTCGAAGGCAAAATCCGGTCCCCACAAGACTTCCATTATGGGATTAAAGTCAGCCGGTCCTTCTTGGGGGTCTGACCTCCATTTTATTCCAATTGTCCTCTCCAGCACCCCAGCCCTACCTTCTTACCCGGCAGGGCCCCTGATGTCTGGACATTGTCACCAGGACACTTGTTTTTGAAAAGATGCTGCCACGGCAAAGGGGGACGTGGCGGGTTGCAGTGATGATTTGTTTACTTATCTGCTTGCTGGAGTTTTCCTGTTTGTTTATTCGTCAGTGCTGGCTTGGCAAGCACACTGCAGCCTGGTGGTGGGCTTGGGAACCCTGAAATCAGTAGGCTCAACCACGAACGTGGGCTTTGTTCAAAGCTCATTCCCAGCCGCACTGGATGGCAGAGGCGACTTTGGCAATTTGATCCTGGCTGGCAGTTTAGAGGCCACAGGTTGGGAGTTACATGGGAAGACAGGGTGCCAGAGGGGAGGTGGCTCAGAGGCCATCGCGGCTGACCCTCCCACTTTCCATTTGGGGAGACCGAGTCCCAGGGAGGCCAAGGTCGTTGTCCAAGTTCACAAGGCTAGAACCCGAGTCTCCTGACACCAGCTGCCCATTTAATGCTTTCCTGGCTACCATTTAAACCCCAGCTCCTCAAAGCGTGGCCGGGACCAGCAGCATCAGTTTCATCTCGAACTTATTAAAATGCAGAGTCTTAGGCCAGCTTCACAGACACGTGACCTACAAAGTCACATGCACACACAAGCCTGAGTGAGAAGGGCCCCACGCCTGACTTCACGCTCTGCTGTGATCATCTCGAAATTCCTTCCAACAATTTTTTAACAAGGGGCCTACATTGTCATTTTGCACTGGACCCTGCAAATTGGATGCCCAGAGCTGTTGAGAACGAATCTGTATTTTAACAGGAGCTCTGAGTGATTCCCAGGGCCCGTGGACGTTTGGGAAGCGACTGATTTAAAATCCCACATACCAGCCCCGACGAAGAGGGCCAGCCAGGGTTATCATCACCCAGAAACCCCAACGGAGCCAACAGAGGCCTCCCACCCTCCCTCCCCAAGGAGAGAGAGCCAGCTGGCCCTGAGACCCACCCCCGTGTGGACCCTGGGTAGAACCCCTGCTAAGATCATCACGTTACCCATGGAGTAGGCATTATAATGGCATTTTACAGATAAGGACACCGTGGAGCCCAAAGGGAAAATCACTTGTAAAAGTCTTGTCGGCAGGCAGGCTTGTCTTCTTGGGGTGGTATCTGGGTTCCTTAAGGCCAGAGAAACTATGGGAGATGATCTAGCTAGTCTCACTCCTTCCTACAGTTGAGGAGAATAAGGCCCAGAGAGGGTGAGTGGCCTGCCCAGGTTGCACAGCCAATCATCTGGAACCTCCTACCTGACCTACAGAAGCCAGCCCTAAGGTGATCCTAACATTTACGGGTGCTGGGGTGAGAGGCACTGAAGAGCAGGATGAGTGGGACCTCCTCAGCCCAGAGGGATGGATCCAGAAGTTTCCTGCAAGCGCTCACACCTACAGAGGTGCTTCCCCAGCCACGCCCGACCTTGGGCTGAACCCCTCAGCTAAGCGCGTCCCTCTCAGCCCCATGGGGTCAGCCAGGGAGGCCCTGGGTGTCCAGGGCCACAGCTGGAGCCTGCTCTTCGGACACTAAGCATCTGGCTGCTGGCTTCCGGAGCTAACAGACAGGCCATGGGGAGGGAGGCCTCTTGAGAACGGCTCCGTCTCGACTTCCCCAGGAGGCTCCCGGCCAGGATCTGCTCTTGCAGAAAGGAAGAAAATGTAAGTGAACACCGGAAAAATCATGCGTGTGTTTTTTTGGCAGGGCCGACCCTGTCACCAGCGATGTGGCCTCGGTGTGGGGGCGAGGGGTCACCTCATCTCAGGGAGCCTCAGTTCCCCATTTTGTAATTTGGGGACCATAAGACCCTACCTATAGATTCAGACCATGGTAAATGGTCTGAATACCATTAGCTGAATGGTAAATGGTCATTGCCAAAATTATCATTTTAACCTAGAGATACTCCCTGCATGCACCCTACCACGCATGCTCCAAGCTCCACGTCTAGCACACAGCCCAAGGTTAAGGAAAAACACTTTAATGGAAATCAAACTGTGACACGAGAGGAAGCGCGGTTTGGGAAATGAAAGCACAGGGGCTTGGGCGCTGCTGGTCCTGGGTTCAGATCATGCTTCTGCCTGTTGAAATCTGGTATCCTCAGGCAAATTACATGCAGGACTGAGACCTGACTATCTCATCTAAGATGGAGATGGCACCTCCATCACAAGAGTGCCTGCTGGCACCTGCTGGCCGGGCTCAGGGGCTCATCCCTGTCATCTCAGCACTTTGGGAGGTTGAGGCAGGATGGCATGGGCCTGGGAGGTCGACCCCAGCCTGGGCAACATGGAGAAACCCCCATCTCTACTAAAAATACAAAAATTATCCATGCCTCTAGCGGCAGGTGCCTACAGTCCCAGCTACTCCAGAGGCCGAGATGGGAGGATTGCTGGAGCCCCAGAGACTGAGGTTGCAGGGAGCCGAAATCATGCCACTGCACACCAGCCTGGGCGACAGAGTGTGACTGTCTCTAAATAAATAAATACATATAAGATCGCCTGATAAACAAGGCACGGACTGTTAGTGTTCAGGGCTCTGGGTAAACAGTGAGGGTCATAATCATCACTAGAATTTCTGTTATCACCGTTGTTTTCTGTAAGTGCCAGGCCCTGCGCTGATCTGACCGCTGGGATAGAAAGGTGTCTCTGAGCTAGTTCTTACCTCTAGTCAGGCTGGACTCAGTTTCCTCCACGGCAGAAGAGGGAGAATGCTTTGGCCGAGGTCGGTGTGCCTCAGCGCCTCCCTCCATGACCTCTCCCGATGTGGAAGAAGAGCCAAAGGTGGCCTCTCGGCAAAGGCCACATTCCCTGAGGAAGAAGGCAGGAGACAGAGGTGGGCGTGGTGGGAAGGTCAGAGACACTATCCATCTTCCGGGCCTGCTCCACGTGCCTGCACGGCTATTAGCACCGTGAAGAGACAATAATGGCCCTCATCCGTCTAGGAGCCGCACCGCTTTCCAGCTGTCTCCACCATGGCCCACCCAGATGCCACGGATGTAAGGGAGGGGTCAGGGACAAGGCAGGTGCTGTTCTTTACTGGCTGTGGGGAGCCTGGACCGTCCAGGCCAAGACGAGGCATCCTCCACTAAGCCTGTCCAGGACACACACCAGGCTCAGGAGAGACAGCGTTCAGATCCTGGCTATGGCTCTCCTCTCTGTGTGGCCATTCCTCTCCGAGCCTCAGTTTCCTCCTCTGTAAAATGGAGGTCACAGTAAGGATGAGTCCAATAGCTCCAGAAGGGCCAGGTAGGTGGTCACTGCTCAGGAAACAGGAGGTGGGTTTGAACTCTGTGGATTTTCTTCCGTCTCTGCCAGCCCTGAGACAGGAAGGCCCGCCCCTCCTCTTCATCCTCCCCTCAGCCTACTCAACTTGAAGGTGACCAGATTGATGACCTTTACAATGATCCTCTTCATTTAATCAATAGTAAATATATTTCCTCTTCCTTATGATTTTCTTAATAATATTCTTTTTTCCCTAGCTTTTTATTATAAGAATATGGTATATAATATATATATATATATATACACACCATAATACCATACATAAACTGTGGGATAACACATATTTTGGAATATATATATGTATATGTGCATATATATATTATATACCATATTCTTACAATAAAAAGCTAGGGAAATATATGTATGTGTATATATATATTATACATCATATATTATGGTATAGAACATGGTATAGAATATATACACACATATATATAAAATATGTATTTATTGTAAGAATATGGTATATAACATATATATTACATGCAAATATATATATTCATATATATACATATGTATGAATATATATACATATATGGCATATAATATATACGTATATATACACACATATATACCATATATGTATATGTACACATATATATTATATACCATATAGGTATATGTATATTTACATATGTATATATAAATATATATTTTTTATATATGTGTATATATATTACAGACCATATTCTATATCATAATATATGGTATAGAATATATATACACATATTTTTTCCTAGCTTTTTATTGTAAGAATATGGTACATAATAGATATATATATACATATATGTATATATATATTCCAGAATATGTGTTATCCCACAGTTTATGTTCTCAGTAATGCTTCTGGTCAACATTAGCCTATTGGCTGTTAAGTTTTGGGGAGTAAAAAGTTATACGCAGATTTGTGTCTGCGCAGCCGGGGGACTCAGCGCCCTTAACCCCTGCGTTGCTTAAGGGTCAACTGTATTAATAATGCACCTCATCTGCAGACTGAGCAGGGTTTGAAGGGATGCTAAGTGTGCCCGGTTAGCATGGGGCAGAAAGGAGCAATCGCGAGAGGAGGTCCTCAGATCAGGACAGGTTCCGGCTCACGCGCCAGCTCTGCCACTCCCCACAGTGCAGACTCCATTCACCTCTGCGTCTGCTGCCCCATTGGTGAAATGAAAAGATCATCCCCGCCTTGTAAAATTTGGGGAACATACAGAAGAACAAGTTAATATTAAATTGACATGAGAACCACCCTGGCATACAGTAGGAGCTGGATGAACATCATTTTCACCCCTTCATGCTAGGGTCTGGCTTTTCATTCATTATTAAAGAAACGTATCTCCTTCTGTTGGATAAGGGGTGATGACTTTGTTCACAGATAACCACTTCTGATTGTGCCCATTTCACAGATGTTTCTGATGGTGACAAAGCAGGGGAAGCAGGTTAGGAGCTCCAGGCTTGGGAATCCCAGCCCTGCCATGGGTTTGTTGGGTGACCTTGAGCAAAGTGCATTCCCCTCTGATTCGCAGTTTCCATGTCTGTGAACTGAAGAGGTGGAGATTGTCAGCTATGAGCATTTCCATGCAAGAGATACTTGTACCAAGGCCAGGTTTCCCTTGAGCTACTCCCAGCCAGGGAATGAGTCTGATGGGTATCCTGAGGCAGGCCCAATTTTGCAAGACACAGACTCCTCTGTTGTGTAACTTTGGCTCAAGGAGTCCCCAGTGGTCTGAAACTTTTTCTTAGAACTGTGTGGCCACCTGAGACTCTTCCTTCACTTCCTCTCCTTCTGTCCCCCTCTCCTGGCACAGGGGTCAGACCAGCATCACTGCCTGGCAGCCATCTCCACCTCCTCCTTCAGCGCCCTCCTCTTGCTATTTCCATCTTACTTTCTGTTTTTTTTTAGAGGATGTGTTTGACAGATTAGGGGTCCCCCAAAGACGCCTACACCCTAATCCCTGGAACCTGTGAATGTATTACCTTTCATGGCAGAAGGGACTTTGCAAATATGCAGTTAAGGATTTCAATATAGGGAGATTACCCTGGAAGATGAAGGCAGATCTCATCACAAGAGTCCTGATAAAGGGGAGGCAGGAGGATCAAGACAAGAGGGAGGAGTTTTGATAACAGAAGCAGAAGTTGGAATGATGGCCTTTAAAGGTGATGGAAGGGACCGTGAACCAAAGAATGCAAGCGGTCTCAAGGTACAAGAAAAAACCAGGAACAGATTTTCTCTTAGGGAAGGAACGGAGGAATGCACCTCTGCTGACACCTCAATCTTAGCCTGTAAGATGAATTTGGACTTCTGACCTCCAGAACTAAAAACAATAAATTTGTATGGTTTTAAGTCACTAAGATGGTGGTAATTTGTTATAGCAGCGATAGAAAACTCATACAGATGACATGAACTAAATGCACATTTTAATGCTGTACAGAACCTCAGAGGGCAGTGACAGTTCTCCAGAGTCTATAGATGAGGATACTGAGCTTCAGGGGAAGAGTTCTCTTAATGTGTTGGGCCTGGGATTTGGGGTCACCTGGTTTCAGAGTCTCATGTTCATCACTGTCTAGCTGCATGGCCCCTTATCTTGACTGAGGGCCTGGCCTGGACATCCCTGCCATTCTCATGTACTCTGTCATTTTTCTCCCTCTTCTTGGTCCAGTCATCTGCATTCATCTGTTCCTCAAACATTTGTAGCACACCTACAATGGGCCAGGCGAGGAAGGAATAAGACATAGACCCAGCTCCAAAAGTTGGTGGAAAATTGCAATCCAGAGAAAAGAGGAAGGACGATTGGAGACAGCTCTCTCATGAGGTGCACCAGGCTGTGATTTAAGTGACAAGTGGGGGTGATCCAGATGACAAGGGGAAGGAAGAGTGTTCCAGGCAGAGGAACACCATCTGTGAAGGCTCCAAGGAAACTGAAGCAGCATGGTCCTCCTCTGGGCTCCCAGAGTCCTCTGCGCTGCTCTGATTACAGTGCTGATCCGTCTGGGTTATAATTGTCTGTATCATGAACATCTCCATTACTGGAGACTCTGTTAATGCACTGGTCCTATCACACCCTCATTGCTTTGTCCAATGTATGGAACAAGTCCTGGCACAGACTAGATAGTAGACTAGTTACATTAGCGGGGCCATGAGTGCTTGGGATGGATGGCTGGATGGATGGGTGGGTGGATGGCTGGATGGGTGGGTGGGTGGGTGGATGGGTGGGTGGGTGGGTGGGTGGATGGAGGAGTGAATAGATGGGTGGATGGGTGGATGGATGGATGAATGGATGGATGGATAAATGGATGGATGGGTGGGTGGAGGAGTGAATAGATGGGTGGATGGGTGGATGGATAAGTAACTGGATGGATGGATAAATGGATAGATAGATGGATGAGTGGATGGGTGGATGGATATATGGATGGATGGATAGATGGATGTATGGATAGACAGATGATGATGATAGATAGATAGATAGATAGATAGATAGATAGATAGATAGATAGACAGATAAGTAGATGGATGAGTAGATGGCTGGGTGGGTGAATGGATGAATGAGGAGTGAATGCATGGGTGAATGGAAGGATACGTAGATAAATAGATGGGTGGATGAGTAGGTGCGTGGATGGGTAGATGGCTAGATGGGTGGATGGATGGATGATGGATAGATAGGAGTGAAAGGATAGATGTATGGGTGGATGGAGAAATAAGTGGATGAATGCATGGATGGATGGATGGATGGATGCGTGGGTAGGTGGGTGAATAGATGGGTGGATTGATAGATGGACAGGCTGGTGAATGAGCTGTAGATGGGTGAGTAGACAGATGGTTGAGGGGAGTTAGGAGAATAAGTGGGTGGAGAGTTGAATAAATAGTTGGCTAGATGATGGGTAAGTACAAACTAAATAGGTGAGTGGGTGAATGGTTAGAAGGGACGTCAAACAAGGAAACAGCAAAGAAATAAAACCCCAAGATGTGCAGGCGGCAGACAACTTCTGCATCTTCTCTCCAGGTACCTCCAAACACCATCTTCAGAGCCTGGGCACTGCTCTGGGGGAATTCACAGATGGCGTCAGTGTGAATAAGGGCCAAACGTGGTGGCTTACACCTGCAATCCCAGCACTTTGGGAGGCCAGTACAGGAAGATCACTTGAATTCAGGAGTTTGAGACCAGCCTGGACAACAAAGTAAGACCACCCCCCATCTCCATACATTTAAAAAAAAATTAGCCGGGCATGATGCTGCATGCCTATAATCCCAGGTGCTGAGGAGGTTTAGGTGGGAGGATTGCTGGAGCCCAGGAATTTGAGGCTGCAGCAAGCGATGCTTGCATGACTGTACTCCAGGCTGGGTGACAGAGTAAGATTGTCTCTAAAAAAGTTTTTCAGTGAATAAGCCTGGTTTATCGCTTGTTTTTTACATCATCTCTGCTACCCCACAGGACAGGACGTTCCTGTAACATCCCCTGTGCCTGAGGACACAGATCCTGAACATATATATCACTGCCACTTAAAACCTGGTGGCCTGGAGTAGAGAACCACCTGACTGGGATACTCCCAGGCAATTCAGAGGCAAAATGAGGTGTTCATCAGAATCTGGAGCTGAGGGTCCCTCTTGGGAAAGAGTCTTCAAGACAGCCAGCCCTGAGTTCTAGGATGCAAACCACCAGCCCTAGTAGGCTTCACGGAAGTCTGCTCAGTGATGCTCAGGTGCAGCTGCTTATCCAACCCCTGGCTCCTTCACTCAGTCAACACCCATACGTTCATCCATCTGTCCATCCATCTGTTTATCCATCCAGCCATCCACTTTTTTGATGTTTACTTGGTGCCTGCTATATTCTGGATGTCATAAAAATTCCATTTGGCACCCCAAAATGCCAAGGTCTTAGGGACCCATAACTCAACTTGTCAATTATACAAATTGGAAAAGGGATTGCCAGAGAGAAGGGAATGTGGTCTCTGGGTCTCCCATCCTCTCTGCCGTCCAGCCTAGCAGAGACTATCAGGAAGGTGGCCCAGCTCCTGAGGCTGATCAGGACTCACTAACCTGGCCACTTGCCCTTAGCCTTTAGCACATGCACAGTCTTTCAACTAAGTACTTCTACCCCCTGCGGTGTTTTCCATTGCAAGTAAAAGATGCTTAATCTCAGGGCTTCTCTGGCAAAGCCTGCCTTGGATTTCTGACTCAAAAGCCTAATCAAGAAAAATCTTGAGACAAGATCTCAGTGGGGGTGTCATGATGCGGGAGAGAGCCTGGAAAGTCCCCTTTGCAAACAGCCTGGCACAAGAATCTGGAGTATACCACGTTGGGCACAGATGTCTTCAGCTCATTCTCCTGTGCAGAGGACTCAACAGGTTGCACAGTGTCCCTGGGCAGACACCTATATCTCATGCTGTAGAGAGGGGACTGTCCCAAGGCCGAGGCCAGGTAACCTCTTTCTAATACCACCAATAAAATTAATCAATAATACATGCATGAAGCCCATTTCTTCACTTGGACACAGGACAGACTTCTGAAGTCAGAAGGCAGAAACAGAGGAGAAGGAAGGAAGAAATACAGGGTTGCCAAGTGCCTGCCATGCATAAGTCTCTGTGCTAGCCACCGCTGCCAAGGCAACCATCTTTATTCCTCATAATGGCTCTGGGGGACGGGGGGTATGTTGACCATGAACCCAATTGGCTGTGAGGAAACTGAGGTCTGGAAAGGGACGTTACTTGATCCAGGTGACACAGAGGGTTGATAGTGCCAGCCCAGCCTCATCTCCCACCCCACCTGGACAACCTCAGCAGCATGATCCCTGCTTTGTGTATCCTCGTCCCACCCCACATGCACACCCATTCTCTACACAGAAGCCAGGATGAACTTTTCTTTCTTTTTCTTTTTTT
>NW_016107552.1:808485-822577 GCF_001604975.1 Cebus imitator | reverse complement strand
GGGTTTCACCATGTTGGCCAGGCTGGTCTTGAACTCCTGACCTCGTGATCCACCCACCTCGGCCTCCCAAAGTGCTGGGATTACAGGTGTGAGCCACCGCGCCTGGCCAGGATGAGCTTTTACATTTGCATGTCTGATGTCCTTATCCCTGGTTCTTTGATGCCTCCCTCTTCCCACCAAAGGCCTTGAGTCCCACATGGTCTGAGTTGAATTCAGCTCCCTCCCGTCCTCTGCGCTGTTGCTTTTCACCTCATTCTCTTTGCTCCTGCCGCCGGGTCCCTGTCAGTCCTCAAAAACACCACACTCCTTCTGCCTCTGAGCCTTTTTTGCATATGCTATTCACCTTCCTAGAATGCACTTTCCTCTGTATCCTGCCCCATTTAACTTTTTCTCAGTTTCAACTTCCTCCAGAAAGCCCACCCTGATCACCCAGCTGACCCCGGCTCCCCATGGTACCAATGTGGGAGCTGTCCATGGTGCTACCGGCCACACCCTCTTGACCCACTGATTCCAGCCCATCAATGGTAAACATGACCTTGCCTGTGGCCAGCGTCCCACAAGTGGGTGTCTCCCTGCTTTCCTGCCTCAGGGTTTTCAAAGCTGTGGCCCATTCTACACTGTTCCTCAGAATGTCTCTAGCAGTGTCGAGCCCGAGTTACCCACAGTGATAACCAGATCAGTCACATGCCCTTCACTGGAATTTTCTTCTCTTCCCTGTCTCTCCCCCTGCTCCCCAGCCCTGCCACCTGGGATCACCTCCAAATATACTCCCTGCCCCCAAGTCTGTTGCATATCTGAGGTCCTGGTCCCTGGTCTCCTGCTTTTGAGGCAAAAACAGAGACATTCTGTGAGCCCACTGTTTTCCCCCTAATCATATATCCTGGCTCCTAGAGGGCAGAACCTGGACACACTGGGGTTATTACAGTCTCCTGGTGCCTAGCAGCGGGCCAGAGATAAAGTTGGAAATTAACAAATATTCATGGGAAGAAGGGAGGGAAGGAAGGAAAGGGAGTGAAGGATGCACATCTCAAACCTAGGTCTGTTTTTCTCCACTGCCCAGACATGGTCATGTCCTCCGAGACACAGCCTGTATAGACAAAATAAGCTGCTTTGTGGACATCTTCCCTCAGTCTTGTCTTATCGTCACTCAGTATCATGCTAGTTCCCACACTCCCCACTGCCTGCCCTCCCCCACACACATGCAATAAATTATGTAGTCTGGAGGTCCTACTCAGGTATTTAAAAAAAAAAAAAAAAAAGAGCCCATGACAGAAGACTATCAGCCATTTTTTTCCCTTTTTTCCTCATGAGCAGGTGCACGATGTAATGCCCCGATTTTCAAGATCTGATTAAACTGTCACAGGTGCAGCACAATTGCAATAACTCCTCCACCTCAGTGAGGCCCAAATCATGATAGACCCGTCCACACCCAGAGATGCCGTAGATAAGGGTCTGTCAGCGTTTCCATTACTGGGTCCTGTTTGGGGGATTTGTTTATTTAAATTAGATGGATTGGGTGCACTGGGGAGCAATGGATGGGCTGGCCGCACGGGTGGTGGCTGGGTGAAGAAAACGTCACCTTCACGCTGCCACTTGTTGACAGCACGCATGTCTCAGGCTCAACGGGGTGTGCCCTGGTGCTTACAGTGGATGGCACAGGGAGTTGAAGCTGGTGATGTCTGCCCCAACCACGTGGTCAGAGCAGCTGTAGGGAGCTGGGGTAAAAAGCATTTGTGAGAAAGATTGAGGGGCTGTACAGGATGGGGACAAAGGTTACCAAGCTGGTAGTTATTTTCAAAAGATGAAGGACACAACGAAGTAGGGAAAGGGGCCAGGTGTGGTGGCTCACACCTGTAATCCCAGCACATTGGCAGGCTGAGGTGGATGGATCACCAGGTCAGGAGATCGAGACCATCTTGGCCAACATGGTGAAACCCTTTCTCTACTAAAAATACACACACACACACAAATAGCTGGGTGTGGTGACACGTTCCTGTGGTCCCAGCTACTTGGGAGGCTGAGGCACAAGAATCACTATTTTTTAAGAGCAAGTCACTAGGTCCAGCTCACACTTAAGGGGAGGAAATATGATGTTGTGAATGCCAGAAGGTGGGACCATGGAGAGCCACATCAGAGCCCACCTGCCACGATCAGCACGAAGCGTGCAAACCCAGGCAGTGCAGACTTTCTCAATGCCACAGAGTCTCTCTGCAGTGACGGTGTGTGGCTAGACCTCAAGGGCTGAGTGGGGTACCCTAGGCTGAAAGAGAAAGAAAAAGCTATTTCTTCCTACCTGAGCTTTCCTCATTGCATAGAAATGATGTAAAGGAAAGAACAGAGGATTTAAAATATGTATATATATATATATATATATATATATATATATATAGAGAGAGAGAGAGAGAGAGAGAGAGGGAGAGAGAGAGAGAGGAAGCTACCAGCTTTTTCAAGCAGCCTCAAAGGCTGAAAAAGGAAAGCAAAAAAAGAAAGGAAGAAAATAGAGAACTCCCAACTCTTCCACGTGGCCCCGAAGACCAAGCAAACTGGCAGCCTCTTGGAGTCACTTGGGCTGCCAAGAGGCTGCGACTTTTGGATCTGGAGAGCTCTAAATACCAATCAGCTGATCCGAGGAACATTTTCCTCATTTCTTCCAGCACCTGCAAGCTGCTTCGGGCCAGAAATCCTCCAATTGGCCCTGCCAGTGGCTGGAGGCCACCCCCACAACTCCAGGCCCATCCCCATCCCAGGCTTTGGGATGGCTGACTCCGTGCTCACAGCATAGGGAACAGGGACAGATTGAATAGAAGCAGAAGCAGAGACCACTGTGTTCACATGAGGATGAAGCAACCCATTAACCCTTTTGTTGCTGAGGTCTCGGGGCCAGGATCAGAGCGACCATTGACATAAACCTATAGGCCTGCCACACTTTTCTTTGGGATTTGTAATGATGACTTTAGGTCCACTTCCCCTCTCTGGACTTCTATTTTCTCATCTATAAAATGACATTGACTCATGTCGTACCACCAACTTTAGAAGAAACGTCCTCTGTAAGCTTGGCAAACTCCTACTCATTCCTCAAAACCCCCACGAAAATATCCTTTCCCCCTAAACCAAGGTACAAATTGTAATAGTAGCTCACTCATCTATGATTCTCATAACTATAATACAAGCTAATATTACTGGTATGCCTACTATCTGCCAGGCATTGTTCTAAGTGCATTACATAATTTAAATAATTTGATCCCCATGTTGACCCATGAGGCAGGTGTTGCCATTACCTCTATTTGCAGATGAGGACATCAAGGCTCAGAGAGGTTAAGTGACTTGCCCAGGGTCACCCAGTTAGTAAGTGGCACAAACAGTATTTGAACCCTGCTCTGACTCAAGTCTGGCTTAAAGCCAGTCTGCCCTAAGCAATCGGGTCCTGGCCAACTTGCTTGGGTGGTTGATATTGGGGGATGGGGGTACTGTAGGACTCTGAGCTCCTGGAGAACTAGGCTGGGATGCCTACCATGTTCGAGGCATTGTTTAACTCTGAGTCTCTCCTTCACACCCCAGGACCCACACTTAGTCCCAGGGCTTCTGGTCCCATTTGTCACGCTTGCCCCTTCCTCCAGCAGTGTCCTTGGAGGAAATGGGGGAGGTGTGCTGTGGTGTGAGCAGCTCTGAAACACTGAGCCATCCCTCTGACCCATCAGGGCACAAGCCGGGACACAGAAAGTTCACGCTGGTGTGTACAGGGCCCAGAGCCTGACGGCTGAGATGGTTTCTTCTAATTGAGTGGGGAGGTTGAGGCAGAGACGCAGGGGCAGAAGGTGGGGAGAAGGAGACACGTTGAAGGAGACACACGCAGGAACCAACACAGGACAGAAATGCTGAGAAAGACAGAGACACGGAGGGAAGACAAACGTCACAGGAGAGACAGGGACAGAGACAAGGAGAAAGAGGGAAAGAGAGAGACGCAGGTGAGAACCCACAGATGGCAGAGGGAGAGACAGTGCTGGAAAGGGGAAGGGTGTAGAGGGGACAGATGGCGAGGGCCGTGCACAGAGACAAAGGACAGAAACAGAAAGGGAGGAGAGAGAGAGAGACAGCGAGACAGAGGCAAAGAAACGCAGGGGGACAGAGGCCCAGAAGCCCAGACTGTGAGAGAGACGAGCTGGGCTCAGAGGCAGAGAGGATCCGGAGGACAGTCTGTCCAGGGGGGCAGGGGACAGGGGACTGGCTTGCGGACACCCCTCATCCCTGTTCCATCTCACCAACCTCGCTATTGATTCCTCAACAAACACCAGATTTGTTGGCCAAACAAACCCAGGCCGAGTCTGGGCCGGGGTCTCTTTTATGTGGCAACTGTGTCCACGTGGGGAGAAAACCCGATGTAATGATGCCACGTTTCTCCCTCCTCCGCCTGGTTCCTGGTCTTGGCAGGCAGGGGCTGGGGAGAAGGTGAGATGGGCAGCCCCTCGGCAAGAGGGGGAAGGGAGGCGGGGGTTCGGAACTCTGGCAATGGAAGAATAAAATGTTCCTCTTGTTTTTCTTTTCTTTCTTTTTTTTTTTTTTTAATCACAGCCAAACCCATCACACATCCCAGGCTTTTTATTTTTTATTTTTTTTAGGAAAACAAGTCTTCGGAGACAGAGGTGACCCCGGCAGTGGTAAGTGAGGAGGTTCACCTGCAAGAGTGTTATCGCGCTCCGTGCCTGCCTGGACGGCAGATTTCTCATTTCAATGAGGAGCCGGCGGAGCTGGATGCACCCCGGTGGTGCTCCTCTGATGAGCCTCCGTGAGCAGGGACGGCAAGGACAACACTGGGCCTCATTGTCAGAAGTTGAGGGGTTTCCAGGGAGGCTGGGGGAGCTGCAAGAAGCCTTAGGGGCTGTGCCAACCCCTTGGGGAACCCAGAGCCCCCAGTTTCACCAGGTGCATCCAGCAGAGGCCGAGGCAGGGAGGGTGAAGGGCCACAGAGGGGAGGGATTTCCAGAGTGACTTTCTCCGGCACCCTTTTCTTTCTGTGGCTTCTTCCCCAGCCTGTCATCCATCTCCTGTGCTCAGTTTTAGCTGAAGAACCTTCCTGGGCGAGGAGGAGGACACAGATGCCTACTGAGCCAGCTCCGCGGACCGTGCTGTGAACCCAGCCCTTTTTCTGTCTGGGCCAAGTGGCCTCGAATCCATCTTCTCGTTTCATTCTTTCAACGTGGCTTCAGGGTTGGCAAACTCATGCTGTAAAGGGCCCGATAGTAAATATGTTTGACTTTGCAGGCCACACAGCCTCTGTCGCAACTGCCCAACTCTCTCACCGTAGCATGAGAAACGTTGTAGACAATATGTAAACAAACGTGTGGTCATGTTTCAGTGGAACTTGATATAAAAAGGAGATGGCAGGCCCACGGGCCAAAGTTTCCCAACCCTGATCTAGGCTAAGCCTCAGCCACTCAAGGTGCAATCCCTGAACTTGGAACACTGCTATCCCCAGGAGCCTGTTAGAAAGGCAGAACCCCAGGTACTTCCCCAGACCCATTGCATCAGAGCCAGCATTTAACAAATTCCCCAGCAATTGGCCTGCATGATTGTCTGAGAAGTCCTGGTCTGTGTAAGTGGAAAGCTCGCTGTCTTTTGCATATAAGGCACTGTGTCTGTCTGGCAAATGAGGAAACTGAGGCTCATAGAGAGGTCAGTTGCCCAAGGTCATGGGCCAGGAGCAGCAGAGCCAGGATTTGTGCCCAAGATCAGAGTCCACACTCTTGATCACCGTGTTCTACAGGAATTGAGGGAGATTTGTAAAAAAGGGACGCCAGTCTGTCTGAAACCCACAGAGAACCCGAGGAATACAGACAGGCCTCGCAAGAGACAGGATTTTCAGGGGCTGAGGTTGTTCTCAGCCTCTCTCCCATACAGTGAAGTGGTGTCCCATATAGACTGTGGTGTCTGTCTCTGTGCAGGGAGAACACCCCACCTTCCCTGTGTCCCCACTTCCTGCCGGGGTTGTGACTTCTCCTGCCTGGGGGACTGCAGAGGGTGCCAGGCACTGAGCTGGAAACAGACATAAACAGGAGCTTCTGGTCACCCCTAATGAGCACAGACTCTGGTAGGGGAGGCAGACAGGTGCCAAAGTTGGCAGAGTTCAGGGCCGCTGTTACTGGCCTTATGATCATGACAGTGATCTTATTTCTACTGATAGTATTTTTCTGCCAGGCTAACCACTTCAAGAAATCTAGACTTCCTCTGTGTGTCTGCCAACTCTAAGCCGCTTGAATTTCCTTCTTCTAGAAGGAAAGACCAGGTAGAGAAATATCTTCTTCCTGTTTTATCCATTAGGAGGCAGGTTAGCTTAGAGAAAAGCTAAATACCAATGGCTTCAATAAGATAGAAGGTTATTTCTCACTCCTGTAACAGAATTCCAGAGGCAGGCCATCCACCCTCTGGATGGAGCTTCTTTCCTCATGGTGCAACATGGCTGCTTGAAAACCAGCCATCCCATTCACATCCCAGCCAGCAGGAAAGAGGCAAGGAAGCAGAGGCAAAGGGGTGTCCACCAACTGTGCTTCAAAGAGGTTTCCTTGAAGCTATTCTATATCACTCTTCCTGCACCTCATTGACCAAAATTATAAGTCACCTGGCCACACTAAGCTGCAAGGAAAGTTGAGAACTGTAACACCAGGAAGAAGAAAACAGATTTGAGGTAGGCAACTCAGTCTCTGCTGCCCTTATCACTTGGAGTGTGGTCTTCCAAAGCAGACTAGGACCCACCTACTGGAGAATTCTTTTTGAAGGGACCCAGACCCAGTAAGGAGGAACCCACCACAGGCATTCAGGTGGCACTTTGCAGCATGCCAGGTGCACTCCCATCCCTTTATCCTCAGATTGTTCTGGAAGGCAGGAGATGATAATGAGGGGACCTAGGTGCAGAGCAGGAGAGAGCCCCTCCAAGATCACCCCACTGCCAGGGACAGGGTGGCTCCTAGAAGGACAAGCTCCAGCCACTTTTCAACATAGCTTGCCTTGAGCTGTTGAGAATATGTTCATTTCCTTTCTGTTTCTCTGTCTCTCTTGTCTCTGTTCCTCTCTGTTTCTCTGTCTCTCTCTTTCTCTTGACAGATAAATGGATGGATATACATAGACAGACAGACATACGTTGTATGTATACACATGTGTGCGTATCTGTCTCTCTATCTTCATCTCTGTCTCCCTTCTTTCCCCCTCCCACTATCCACCAAAAAAAAATTTCGAAGTTCAATTTGCCAAGGCTCATCCTTTCTCAAATAAGGTGCTCCCGATAAACCCAGGTGCCCCTGCCTCCTTCCCTGCTAGGGCTCCCACCCATGGTGTCTCTCCCTATCCCTGCCACTCTCATGTAAATGAGGAGATGGGTCTAGGGAGCTTGGCATCACACAGGGGCCTCTGCTAGGAGGTCCTGGGAGCCAGATATCTCCGGGATTGGGGAGCATGTCTGAAACTGCCCTGAGCACCTGGTGCGTTCCCCACAGCTGGGGAGTTGGGGGCTTCCTCTGTCAGGACCCATGGAAGCAAATATCTTTAAGACCCCAGTGTGGAGAGGGGGAGAGTGGCCCCTGCAGACAGACATCACCGCACCTCTGTAATCGCCAGGCAGACGTGTGCTGAGATGGCCCCATTTCACCAAGGAGAAATTGAGGCTGAGGGTCACCCACGCTCGAGCCTCAGCCTTCCTGGGAGAAAGTAGTGAAGCCAGGATTTGAACCAGGGCAACTTCAGAGGTCAGTGTCCTCACGGTCCCACTCCAGTCCCATCCCGGGGAGCTGCTGGGTCCTAATTCCATAGTGACCTGAGATTCCAGCAAAAGTCCAAATGATGTGGACAGAAGTGGTAGGAGAGAATAGCTGGCACAGACACAAACACACACGTAGGCACCAAGGCCATGTATGAACACATGCAAGCACATACACACATATACACACATGTACACACAGGCATGTGCATGGGCATATGATACACAGATACATGCAAACACACATGTGCACACAGGCATGTACCTGGACACACAGCGATACACACAAACATGCATGTACACACAGGCATGTACACGAATATATGACACACATATACGCACGTACACACAGACGTGCATGGGCATATGACACACAGATACATGCAAACACACATGTACACACAGGCATGTACATGGACACACAGAGATACATGCAAACATGCAAGTACACACAGGCATGTACATGGACATATGACATATATACACAAACACATATGTACACACAGGCATGTACATGGGCATGACACAGAGATACATGCAAACACACATGTACACACAGGCATGTACATGGACATATGACACACATATATACACAAACATGTACATACAGGCATGTACACGAACATGACACACATACACACGTGCACACGGACGTGCATGGACATATGACACACATATACACACATACATACACATACACAGGCATGTACACAAACACATGACACACATATACACGCATACACACATATACACACAGCCACAATGAACGTGGCCAGCTTGTCCTGGTAACTCTTTGGCTGGCTTCACGAGAGCAGGTAGGGAAGCGGTCAGCTTCAAGAATCAGTCAGGCCTGGATTCGAATCCAAGCTTTGCCAATTATTAGATGTGAGCACATAATGTCCCCCTCCAAGATCTGGTCTCCTCATCTGGAAATGAGGACATCATACGCTGGTGTCTGATGCTAGGAGGCTTAAATGCCATTGGGCGTGTACAGCTCTTCCCCAGAGAGGCGGAACACATGAGAGTAATTCTTCTTCATTATGGCCTCCTCCAAAGCCATGGGTCCTTCCCTGTCTGGTGCATGGTGCTCCTGCCTTGACAAGGGGAGAAGCAGGGGACAGATACAGCTACAGAGCCCTTTCTGCTTATAGAGAGAGCTCCGTAGCCTGGCATGCTGGAGTGGGGCATGGGGACAGTCTCCAGCCCTCACAAGGCCTGGCCCGCTTCCTGCAGGTGACTGGCCCCAGCCTCTGGCCCCTGGGGCCTTGATTTCTCATGGAGAGCTGAGGGGTCGGTGGCCAGTGGGTTTCCCTGCACAGGATGGCTGCCAGCACACATGAGCAACAGCATGAAGAACGCAGTAGGGGATTACGTTCTGAACCAGAAACTCAAGCGGACCTCTCACGTTACCATCCACACCTGTGTTATCTCCAGCAAGCCTCCATTCTACCCTGAGCCTCGGTTTCCCCATCTCTCCAATGGACACAAGCAGGCCAACCTCAGTGGGCTGTTGTGAGACTCAAATCCACAAGCAGATGCCTGTCCCCAAGACAACACTGCATGATGATTAATTTCAATCCAACCACTCTATAGGCAGAATAGCTGAGGCCCAGAGAGGGCAGGTCATTGGCCTACAGCCACACAGCATTCAGGATCCAGCCCACGCCGTCCTGCTCTTCACCCTTATTCAGAGAAAGGAAAGAACGTGTTCCACTGATGTCGAGATCTTGAGCACTGGGACCCCATTCGGCCCCTCCAGCACATACGCCAAGCCCACTGGGCTTCGGATTAACTCTTCCTTTTTTGCAACTGATCCCCGACAGAAAATCCTTCCAAAGAGGAGGAAAAATATTTCCCCCAAACCTATTTACTTTTTGAATCTCAGTTGCCATAACAACTCGGCACAACTATTTATATGAAATTTTCGCCTTCCAAGTCTTGCTGAGCGCCACGCTCTGTAAAGAGTTCAGCTTGGCCCTTTCAATAACAACACATTTTTTCAATCAATTTGGGTCGGGGATTTTTTTTCTATAAACACACATAAAATATGTTTGCAAAATTTTTTAAAGCTAACGGGGAAACGCCACATTTTATAGGCTCACTATCCTCTAATCACCCCCAAAAGTTACTTTCTGAAGCATGACAGTGACAAAAATGGTCAGCTTGGTAGTTAAAAAAAAAAAAAAAGAAAGAAAATCTTTTAAAAGTATTTCTACAGCTTGTCATCTGGGGAGTCGGTAGACTCCTTGGTGGAGAGCTCTGAACACCGGCTTGGGATCAGTCCCTGTCCCTAAAAGGCTATCCATCCTTAGAAAAGTCTGCAGAGAAAAGGCCCAGAGAGGGATATATTTTCATCCAAATAAGCCCCACCCAAAATTGGGAATGGAGGGGGGTGGCAGGGGTTCTTCAAGGCAAGAGTCCATGCCTGAGGCAGCCTCCAGATGCTCCAGGGGTCACAGCATCCACGTTTGGATTTTCGGACACAATTCCTGTTTCAAATTTTCTGTTCCAGGCTCCTTGTAAGCCTTCGTACGAGCTGTTCCCCTTGCCTGGAATTTCCCCTTTTGTCAACCTGTCAAGCTGACATGAAGGGGCCTGCACTTGGTTTAATGCTCCGCCACTGCCGTCTTGAAATTCTTAATTGTTTTTGAGCAAGGCACCCTGAGCGTTCGTTTTGCAACCGGCCCCACAGATTCTGCAGACACTGACCAGTCTCTCGTGTGCTGTGTGCTTTAAGTCATTTAATCCTGCACAGCCCTTTGAGGTAGGCATTGTTGTGATCTTCATTTGACAGATGAGGACCTGAGTCCCAAGAAGTCAAAGATCCTCACCATGCTCATGGGGGCAATACAAGCTGTTATGCACTTCGCTTTGTTTCAGGCACTTCTGTGTTACTTCATCGAATCCTCATGAGATGGGAAATACTGTGATCCTTGTTTTCCAAAGGCACAGAGAGGTTGGGTAATTTGCTCAAGGTCACACAGCAACCAAGTGAAGGAGCCATGCTTTCCAGAGAGGCCCATTGGATCTCACCCTACATGCCAGCAGTAGCTTTCACAACAGGTCTCAGCCTCCAGGCTTACTCCTTCCATCCCATTCATGACACGGTGGCCAGAACCATCCATTTGCCTTTACCTGACCGCCCGTCATGCCATTTTCTGGCTGCAAATCCTCCCATGCATCCCAGTGCTCTCAAGAAGTATCTCACCTCCTTAGCCTGACCATTGAGACCCTCAGTGATATAACCTTAGCAAGCCTCTGCAGCCTCAGTGCCTGCTGAACCCCTGGCACTTGGTGCTCCTGCTCTCCAGACTGCCTGCAGTGAGATCTCTGGACAAACAAGGCTGCTTCTTGAATTGCCAGGTTAGGAACCACTGGTTCCCTAAACAGTGGCTGGCACATGGGTATTCTCGGGAAGAATTGGATAGGTTGCTGGACTTAAGTAACCTGTTCAGTTGGAGCCCCTTTACCCCCATAGCCAGGATGCTAACCCCTCCACGTCCTTCCAAGATGGATCCTTTGCTATCCCCTGCCAGCCCCCTATCAAGAGCCACCACAACTGTTCACACAAATGCCTGTACTACCTTCTCCCCAGCTTCTCCATCTCCATTCAAGCCCCTGCAGGTCAATTCTCCAAACTGCAGCTGGAGAAATATTTTTAAAACAAATCATTTCTAGCCACTTCAGTCTCTGTTGAACACCCATCATTCTCAAAATGAATCTAAAAAGCCAACACAGCCACCACATCCAAGCCCTGATGACCTCACTGGCCATGTCCCCACACCCCAATACACCCCACATGAGGCTGGGCCACCTCAGACATCTGGGTCCCCATGAATCCTTCTTCCTGGCTTGCTGCTCTCCCTCTTCTGCCTCAGCTAAATAGCTCTTCTTCCAGAAAGCTTTCCCTGACTACAGTTCCTTACCTCACCAAACTCAGGCTCCTCCTAGGCTCTTATATTCCCCCGTCCTCCCCCATAAAAACATATCACACGATTGCAAGCACTGGTCTGCATGGCTGCTCCCTGTCCTCCATGTGGAGGCTGAGCTTCCTGTGAGCAGAGGCCATAGTCTGTTCCTCAAGGTGCTTTCCATGCTTGGAACATAGAAAGTGCTCAATAAACAGATAGATGGATGCATGCTGAATGGTGGATGGACAGGTAACAGATGAATGGGTGAGTGGATGGATGGGTGGGTGGATGAATGAATAAATTAATGAATGGGTGGATGGATAAATAATAGATGAATGAGTAGATGGATGAGTGGATAGATGAATGGATGGATAGGTGATGGATGGATGGGTGGGTGGATGAATGGATGGATGCATGGATGGATACATGGGTGGGTGGATAGATGAATAACAGGGATAATGGATGAATGGATGGGTAGGTGGATGGGTGGATGAATGGATGGATGGATGGATGGATAAATTGAGGAGATGATGGATGAAAGGAGGATAGATGGATAAATTGAGGAGATGATGGATGAATGGAGGATAGATGGATGGGTAGATGAATGAATGCATGGGATGGTGGATGGATGGATGAATGGGTGGATGGATGGGTGGGTAGATAGGTGGATAGATCGACAGGTGTGTGAATGGATGGGTAGATGGATACATTAATAATTAGAGGGATCAATAGATAAATGGATGGATGGGTAGATGAATTAATAGCTGGAAGGATGGATGTGTAAATGGGTAGATGAATATATGATGGATGAATGGGTGAATGGTTGGGTGGATGGATGGAGAGATTGAGGGTTGGACGTGCAGATAGGTGGGTAGGTAGGTAGATGGGTGGGTGGATGAATGGATAAATTGAGTGGATGCTGGATGAATGAATGGCTGGGTAGATGGATAGATGAATGGATGGATGAGTGGGTAGGTGTCTGTATGGCTGTATGGATGGGTAGACAGATGGGTGACGAATGATGAATGTCCAGATAAATAAAAGAAAACCCCAGGAACCACCTTGCAAAAGTTAGTATTTGAATGTTAAGGTACTCAAAGTTCCTAGCATGTAGTAGGCCAGCAATAAATATTTATTGAATCAATGGTTAAATGAATGTCACAGAGCAGGACGGTCAGCAGTCCTCCATGAGCGCCTGCTCTCCCTCTCTCTGTCTCCATTCTCTCCACCTTCGCCTCCTAATCTCTCAGTCTCCCATTGCTCCCTGAAGTTACCGTGTGACTCACAGTGGCCAAGCTCCCCGGATTCATGTCTGCACATTAATTATTGAGTGATATAATCCAAATTTATCTAATGAATTAATAATAGACCATAGGGGTATTTTAATAATGAAATACTTGGAGTTGTGTTTTGATAATTACAGCAGGCTTTCATAATTACACCAAGGCTGTGAAAATAAAATCAAAATCAATTAGGTGGTGTGCAGTGACACCCCGGGAGCACCCCCTCAAAGCTGTGACAAATAGACCCGCTAGGAACAGAAAGATCCATTTAGCTCTGAACCAGATGACGTCTGTGGGGTTGCGTGGTCAAGATCACTGCAGGATTTTAGATCTGGGGAGAGATTCTGGGAAGGACAAGAAAAAGAACATCCCAGAAAGGCATCAATGTGTGAGTCAGAAAGCACTTCAATGAACAAGAGAACAAGGCTCTGCTTTTACAGATGAAAAGGCCAAGACTCAGAGAGGAACCACAACTCATCAAGTCAACTTCGAAACAATGAAAGAGCCTGGATCTTGTCTTAGAGCTCCTAGTCCAGTGCTCTCTTGGCTGTGGACCATTCATGTGCCCTTCCTCTACCATGACAAAGCTCTCAGTGGTCTGACTGCGCCCTGATTATGTCTCGTGTCTCATCCTCTGCAACTCCCCATATGCACAACCAAACCACAATCATTCATGAACTTACACTACTCCATGCCTCTCTGCCTTGCCTATGTTGTGCCCTCTGTGTAGGGTGCTTTCTCTTCCCTCTCTCTACCTCTGGGCATCTGCCTGGAAAACTTCCCCAAGCAGGGATGACCTCCTCCTCCTTCTCCTGCCCTTTACGACCCCCACTACATGATAAGTGTTCATCTATAACCATTAAAAGATGGGAAGCTTCAGCCAGCTGCCGTGGCTCATGCTTGTAATGAGCCACTTTAGGAGGCTGAAGTGGGAGGATCGCTTGAGCCCAGGAGTTCAAGTGAGACCAGGCAACACAGTGAGACCCTATCTCTACAAAAAAATGAAGAAATTAGCTGGACATGGTGATACATGCCTGTAGTCACAGCTACTTGGGAGGCTGGGGCAGGAGGATCATTTGAACCTGGGAGGTTGAAGTTGTAATGAACTATGACCGTGACACCTCAGTGACAGAGGTGATAGAGCAAGACCATGT
>NW_016107552.1:757291-808325 GCF_001604975.1 Cebus imitator | reverse complement strand
ACTGTCCCCTGTGTGTGATGCTCCTCTCCCTGAGTCCACGTGTTCTCGTTGTTCAACACCCACCTATGAGTGAGAACAAACGGTGCTTGGCTTTCTGTTCTTGGGTCAGTTTGCTGAGAATGATGGTCTCCAGACCCAGGAATCCCACTATTGGGTATGCACCCAAAGAACAATAAATCGTTCTACTATAAAGACACATGTACACGTATGTTAATTGCAGCCCTGTGTGCAATAGCAAAGACCTGGAACCAACCCAAATGCCCATCAATGATAGACTGGACAAAGAAAATGTGGTACATATACACCACGGAATACTATGCAGCCAAAAAAAATGATGAGTTTGTGCCCTTTGTAGGGACTTGGACAAGCAGCTTCTTGAAGGCAAAGGTAAGTCCTATTCATTCGGTTTCCCTGGGATGTTACCATGGGGCCTGACAAAAGGTAAATATACAATACAGATTCGTTCAAGGCCAGATGGATGGAAGGAGAGGGAGAGAAGAAATGCAGGAAGGAAAAGAAAGAACAAAGCTTGGTTCAGGATTTATTTCCAGAATGTGCCTAACCAAGGCCACCAAAAGAATATTTTCATTTAAAAGTGTTAGTGCGGGGACATCTTACTGGATGTTTGAGCAACAGTGAAATTAGAAACATTAGAGAGAAATCTTTTCAGGAGAACAAAGAGTGATAACTATGGCAGATTGGTAGATTCTCAACCACCACCCCCACCGCACCCACACGCAAGCCTCGCCAAGAAGCCTGCGCTGTTGACCCCAAGGTCCTCCTCTAAGAAGTGTCCTCAAGAAGACACTTGAAAGTGTCAATTATAAATAAAAATAATTAATTTTAAAAAGAAGGCACTTGAACTTGCCACAGACATTGCCCAAAATGGGTCCCCTGTGTGGAACTGACAAGAGGCAGCTGGGGCTGGAGCTGGTGCAATGCCGATGTTTCTGCAGACTCCGTGGTGATGTCACCACTGGTAACTACAGACACAAGGTCAAACTGCAGGTGTCAGCCTGGCTTGGCCGTCTTTGTGTCTAAATCACCAGGTGGGGGAGGAGCTGTCTAAATCACAAGTCAATTTACACGAATGTAAAACATCATCACCTCCTCTTCCTCTCCCCTTCCTCCCTCATTTCAACTCCAAACACGGTCTAGTGATTTCATCTTCAGGCATTATTCTAAGAGGCAGTGTAGCCCTGCAGATAAAAACCACAGACTCAGAAGCCAGACTTCCAGGGTTCGGCACTGCGGTTCACAAGCTGTGTGACTTTGGGTGAGTTTCTTAGCTTCTCTGTGCCTCAGGGTCGCTGGGGGGATTCATGAGTTACTTTGCCTAAAATGCTGGATTAAGGGATATCTGCTGTTCTTACCTCCTCTGCTAAGAGCACTTTGAATTGCACTGCCCTCCCTGGTTCTTAATGTGGATTGGTTGGCACGGGACACCCACCAGCCCAAGGACTTAGGCACAGCCCCTACAACTGGCCAATCAGCTCTGAGTCCATTCCTCTGGCTACAATGATTGGTCAGAATCAAGCCCTTGACATGAAATCCACCAATCACAGCTAAGGAGAGTAATCATCGATGAATATTAGCTAGTGTTACTGCTCCATTATTGTGACAAATGTTAACTCCACCCCCCACCCACAGCCAGTCTTGGTAGGGAGAGGGTGAAATGATGGAACTAGGAGAGATTTGGGATCCTTGGAAAGACAGATCTTGCCTTCCCCAGCAAGGCTGGGTTACACGCCCTCTTTCTCAGCTCCTCAAATTCCCCTTTGCTTGCTCCTGTTCTGAGAAATGAGTGATTCTAAGCCTGGGCTTGAGTCTGGCAGGCCCGGTTCAAATCCCAAACCCAACTCTTTCTTCTACCTGTGGGCCCTCACCTCCCATTTCTCGGTTTATTCACCTGGAAAAGGAAGAAGACCAAGGAAACTGGGCCTTGGAAAGTTCTGGGAATTGAGTGGAGTCAGGAATTCTCGGAACCTGGCAGAAAGGTGGGGCTCCAGAGAGATGCCAGCTATGAATAACGTGCCCGTCACTGCCTTCTGTTGTAACTGGCTGTGAGATGTCTGTCTTCTGCCAGACTAGGCTTCTAAGGTAGGGATGGGTTTGGTCATCATTGTGTCCGCAGCATACTGTGCAAGGCCAGACATGGAGCGGGAAGGAATGAATGAATGAACAGCGGGAGGGAGAACAGGCAGAGGAAAGGAGAGAGAAAGAGAAAAACCGCAAGTCTTCTTTTTTTTTTTTTGAGACAGATACTCACTCTGTCTCACCCAGGCTGGAGTGCACTGGTGTGATCTCTGCTCACTGCAGCCTCTGCCTCCCGGGTTCAAGAGATTCTCCTGTCTCAGCCTCCTGAGTAGCTGGGACTACAAACGTGTGCCACCACACTCAGCTAATTTTGTATTTTTAGTAGAGATGGGGTTTTACCATGTTGGCCAGGCTGGTCTCAAACTCCTGACCTCAGGTGATCCACCCACCTTTGCCTCCCAAAGTGCTGGGATTACAGGTGTGAGCCGCCGTGCCCAGCTGAAAAACCACTAAATCTCTTGATGACACTGAAAAGCCTGGCTACACTGCATCAAAGTGTGTTCAAAATGGGAGACAGAAAACCAGCTTCAAGCACGTCACTCTGCAGAGATGAAGCCCAGAAAGGCCGTGTGAGTCCGCCAGGGTCACACAGCAGGGTTTGATGGGACAGGCCCCAGCAGAGAGTGTGCTTCCCTCAGCTCCCCTGAAGCCTGACTCTAACTCCCAGGCATCAGAGCCTGTGTCACCTGCCCAGCCCCCTCCCGGCTCTTCTTCACCTGGGGCCAGTCCCAACACAGGGTGCCTCTTCCTGTCTGCAGACAACACCCGCCCCCCCAAGCCAGGTGCTCCTTCAGGTGTCTCTTCCCTAAGTGGGCTGGGTTCCTGGGGGGTGAGGGGAGGAAATAGGCTGGGGGATTCAGGCTGGAAGGAATGAGATGACTCATGGCCAGGTGGAAGAGGCTCAGGGAGAAGGAGGCTGGGTGTGCAGATGGAGGGAGTTCTTTGTAAATGAGTCAGAAAAACAAGCCTCTCTCTGAATAATACCAAGAATCAGCCTGAATACCAAGAATGATACCAAGAATCTCTTGGCCTGAACTCAAGTATGCAGGACAGGGTCCTTAGTTTCCTGTAACTGAACTTGCAGTGCCTAGCCTCATAGCTAAGTTCCGATCCCACCTGCCGCTCACCTTGCGTCTTGGAGGGACTGTGGCGTGCAGCCTCCTTCTGTGCCTTCCTCTGCCTGCCCCACCTGGGAAGTCTCTGTCTGCTTCGGAGGTGGGAAGAGGGGTCACTCATCCCCAGTTCTCCCCACCTGTCGTTTATATCCAGGGTTCTGGTTTTTGAAGTTTATCATTCCCTCCTTGAGGTGATAAATGCAAACTGCTTCCCTGCCCTAATGCGGGGAAGGAGGAGAGGGGTTCTAGAAAGGCTATAGGAACAACTTTGCATCGTGTTTCAAGGAGAATTCCCTCCCTGATTGGAGTGTGGGTTGCCCCAAAGTGTATCCTGCAGAAAGAACTGCGGTGTGTGGGGTGGGGAGAGGGTGGGGGGTGAAGCCAGGAGGGAAGCTTCGTTAGCAAACAAGGTTCGGCTGTGGGCAGGTGGGGCTCTGTCCCACTGGGAGCCTCTGGGAGCCAACATGGAACATGCCTGGGATTTGTCTCACCCAAGGAGCGATGGAGCTAGGGTATTCATCCTCCAACCCCCATAGGCTCTGCCATGGGCTGAGGGGTACTGCCCCGGGCATTGGCTCCCTGTCCTTCATTGTGTCGGAAGCCATGGAGTGGGCCCACGTGGGGGTAGAGAGAGCCCAGGAGGAACAGGTGGGCACCAACAGCCTCTGCTACACTCACAATTGTAACATGGGGGTATAAATATTCTCATTTGCATATGGGGGTAGTGCATATGCTCGTATATGCTAGCAGCGTTACACGCAATCACCACTACTGCCCCCGTATTACACACGAGGCAGCCGAGGCCTTGCCTGCAGAAGTACCTCACCGATAAAAGACAGAGAGGGACAGAGATCCAGGTCTTTGGCATCTATTTCTAAAAGAACCTGCGCTGCGTGAGCTCAGGCCCAGGGCCCGAATTTTGGCCTGCCTCCTCTCAGCTTTATTTTTCTGAGCTGTAGATTTCACTTCCTTTTAGCCTCAGTTTTTCCCTCTGTGAAGTGGGGACAGGATCATCCCCCCACGCAAGGCTGATGTGAAGATACAAGATAATGCGCGCACACGTGTTGTGCACACGTGTTGTGGGCCGGGCCTAGCACACTTTATCGTCATTCCCCTCCTGCCCTCTTCTCAGCCTCCTTCTGCCGTCAAGTTCCTCTGGGACTTTGGGCCAGTCCTCTGTTGAATTCAGTGAATATCTTCAGAGCCCCTCAATGTTCCAGGGTTGTGGCTGCATGTGAGTCAGGCCTGCCATGTCCAAGTCAGCAGTGAGTCACCTGAGATGGGAAGTGGGGTGAGGCCCCAGGGAGTTGTCCCATGGGAAGGTCAGAGACAGTGGACAGGCGCGGGGACAGCAGACACGGTGTGGAGGGCTGGAAGCTAGAGGTGGCGGGATCAGGTTTTGGAAATTTCCTCCACTGCTGTGTGGATGCAAGGCTGAAGCTGGCCCAGGAGGGTCACTTAGAATGCCACCTCTTAAAACAGAGCAGTGGCTCACGCCTGTAATCCCAGCAGTTTGGGAGGCCAAGGCGGGTGGATCACTTGAGGCCAGGAGTTCAAGACCAGCCTAGCCAACGTGGTGAAACCCTGTCTGTACTAAAAATACAAAAATTAGCTGGGTGTGGTGGCAGGCACCTGTAATCCTAGCTACTCAGGAGGTCGATACAGGAGAATCGCTGGAACCCAGGAGGCGGAGGTTGCAGGGAGCTGAGATGGTGCCACTGCCCCATAACCTAGGTGATAGAGTGAGACTCCGTGTCAAAAACAAAAAAGCAATGGAAAACAGGATGAGCAGAGATAATGGCTGACCTGGGGCAGGGGAATCGGGGCTGGGGGAAGGGGACTGGAGAGGCAGCCAGGGGAGCCAAGGACGGCCTCGGAATGGGAGGCTGGGGCTCTCTTGCTGTCCCAGGACCTCCAGCGTATGACTTCTGGACCCACTAGTCTTTGCCATCCAGCCCAGGCTGTCCCCACATCCAAAGCTCCCCCTGTGGACCCCACGCCTGCCACTCCTGAGACCTGTGACTGTGGCCCTCAGGCCTGTCCACCACCCTCAGCTCCATCACGGCTAACTGCTAACCTGGGCGCCACACATTCCTTCCATCAGCAGTCAATACCCCTCTGGAGGAAGCTCTGAGACCCAGCACCTGCTGGGAAAAACTCAAAGGGCCCGGCTCTGAATCCACCAGGTAAAAATGTAGCTAAAGAGTGCTGGGTATATACCCAAAGGATGATAAATCTTTCTATTATAAAGACACATGCACACCTATGCTCATTGCAGCACTATTTACAATAACAAAGACCTGGAACCACCCCAAATGCCCATCGATGATAGACTGGACAGGGAAAATGTGGCATATATACACTGTGGAATACTATGCAGCCATCAAAAACAATGAGTTCATGTCCTTTGTAGGGACATGGATGAACCTGGAAACCATCATTCTCAGCAAACTGACACAGGAACAGAAAATCAAGCACCACATGTTCTCACTCATAGGCGGGTGTTGAACAATGAGAACACACGGGCACAGGGAGGGGAGCATCACACACTGAGGTCTGTTGGGGGGGACTAGGAGAGGGACAGTGGTGGGTAGGGAGTTGGGGACGGATGACATGGGGAGAAATGCCAGATATATGTGATGGGGATGGAGGCAGCAAATTACATTGCCATGTATGTATCTATGCAACAATACTGCATGTTCTTTACATGTACCCCAGAACCTAAGGTACAATTTTAAAAAAAAGAGTCCTGGGAAGGAACTTTTTTGTAAACGCAGCCACCCAGCCCCTGGCGTTGAACTGAGTTCCAAGAGTCCCTTTCTCCTTCACCTGATCCTCAAAGTGCTTCCTCTGCCTCTGTGGCCCTCTCTCGCCTGTGAGCAGGGACGAGTTTTAACCTCACAAGCGAGGTCGAAGGCTCCTCATTCAGATCAACAGGGGATGGATGGAGTCCCCAGCTGGAAAGTGACCGGAGTCGGAAAGTGGCTGCAGCAGAGAAGACAGCGCTTGAGAGGTGGCTTCAAAATGCACAACACGGCGGCAGCTTTCCAAGCAGCAGTCGCGGTGTTTTGTTTGGTTTTGTTTTTTGTTTTTTGTTTTTTTGATGTTGGGTTATTTTGGTTTGGTTTGATTTGGATTGGTTTGGGACTTTTTTTTTGGCAGCTTTACCAGGGGGTCCAGAAAGAAACACAATGGGGATTCCTCTACTTGGGGAACTCTGCCTAGAGGATGGGTGGATTTTCCGGGACGGGATGATCCCAGCCCCTGCCAGGTGCCAAGTGGAAGAGGCGCTGCTCAGAGGCCAGGTGTCTCACTGACTGGGGAGGTCCTCCTGCCCTGAGTCCGGGACTTCATATCGCTGTGTCCAGGCTCCTGTGACAACCTGCAGCAGCATCCAGGAAGGCAGAGAGGAGGGCAGAACCTGCCATTGACTGCCAAGTGCACGGCCTGATGGACCAGGGGGAGGAGGAGGACCGGGAGGAAGGAGGAGGAAGGTAACGGCAGGGAGGCACACGGAGGCCCAAGGCGGTAAGGTGGCAGCCAGGAACTCAGGGGCCCGAATTCTCAGCCTTTTATCGTCATTGCTCCTTTAGACTTTGGGTGGAACGTAGGGGAAAAGATAACTGATGCTGCTGAAATTAAGTCAATGCAATTCTGCCTCTCTCCCTCTCCCTCCCCCATCATTTAATGAGCACTTACTACATCTCAGGCACACTGACACCCCCCACCTCTCTCAAGCCTCAGGATCATTGTGGCCACAAGTGGTCACAAGCCTCCCTTTCTGGGTGAGGGGTTGAGGCCAAGTGTGTTTCGGGGGCTTACCCAGAGGCCCACACCATGAAGGTGGCGGAGACGCCCTCCTTGCAGGAAGGACTGAACTCCCCTGGCAGCAGCGGCACTAGGACCTCCTCCGGCCCCCAGGAGAGAGGCAGAGGGGCTGGGCCCGCAGTGAAAGGGGCCTGACCCCCCAGCCCGCTCACCGTCCCCTCCCTTTCTTCCTGACCTCCTTTCTCCTTCCTCCTGCTTCTACTCCTCTGGTCTCCACTCTGCCAGGAGCCTCTTCCCAAGTTTTTATTTTTAAATTAACAGCTTTTTAAAAGCTTATTTGTTTAAAAAAATACAGCTTCACTGAGATATAATTCACAGACCATTTAATTTGCCCATTTCCAGCACACGATTCGAACATTTTTAGCCTATTCACAATATGAGCGACCGTCACCACTCTCGGTTTTAGAACATTTCCACCACCCCATAAAGAAACTCGGTTCCTCTGAGCTACCATCCCATCCTCCCACCACACCCCCCAGCCTCTGAAAACCACGAATCCACCTTCTGTCTCTATGGATTGCACGGATCTGAATGTTTCATATAAATGGAATCATATAGTACATGATATTTTGTGTCTGGCTTCCTTCCCTTGGAATAAAGTCTTCAAGGTTCCTCTGTGTGGTGGCGTGCATCAGTGCGACATTCATTTTTGAGGCTGAGTAATACCCCATCGTCTGGGTGGACTGCACTTCGTCTCTTCCTTTATACTGATGAACAAGTGGGTTACTTCCCCACTTCAGCTCTCATGAATAACGCTGCTGTGGACGCTGCTGTAACGTACAAGTTTCTGTGTGGCCATATGTTCTCACTTCTCTTGGGTAGATACCTGGGAGTGGAATTGCTGGGTCACGTGGCAACCGTATGTTTATTGCTTTGGGGATCTGCCTTGCTGTTTTCCAAAAAGGCTGACTGTTTTTATTCCCACCCTCTCCTACTTTTCAAAAATATCGTATACCAAGCAGGCACTCATAGGCATCATCTCTGAATCCTCACCACACTCTACCCACGGGATATCTGGGCACGACCATCACCCCATCTTCCCGATGAGGAAACTGAGGCTCAGAGACACAAAGCTGCTTGCCTGGGTCATTTGACTGGTTGGTGTTCCAGAATCCCCGTCACACCACTAGGCCATCCATCCATTCCCCAGTGGGGCTGCTGTTTGGGAGGCTGGGATGACCCACTGGGCCTGTGGCAACTCCTACACCAAGGAGACCCTCCCCCATGCCTGACAGGTGATCCTGGGAGGAATATTTACCCTGAGGCTCCGTCTACCGAATGGGAAAGCCCTCGGGGGCTGTAACTGGAGAGCTCGTCCTGAGGCTCTGCTGAGGCTGGAGGAAAAGCACAAAGGGTCCTTTGTCGTGTCCATTGTTTGCACTCACCACCAGCCTTGCTGTGCCCCTCAGACCAGCACGGGGCACGCTGGGTCTGCAGAGCAGCTGGGCTGTCTCGGGTTCTCCGGGGGGCCCCCTGGGATGAACCAGAGGATTCATTGGGGCAGAGGCAGAGGGGATGTGGAAATATTGGGAGCTTAGTGGGCACTCCGTGTATGGGAAATCATCCCCTAGACTTCTTAAAGGAGTCTTTTGTCCTTGGTTGTAAAGTCACCGGGCACATGCGTAAAAAGGATGAAACAGCCCCAAAGACGTGTATGTGTGCACTCATCTGCCCATCCCCCTGAGCCCAGCAACTGTGTCCATGCCTCGTGTGTCTTTCCAGAAAGTTCTTATGCTTATATATAAAAATGGACGCATATGCACATGTGCCGCTTTTTCACATACAAATGGCGACTTTCTTTTTTCTTTAAGATTTAAATAGATTTTATTGTGACAGGGGAGAGACCCCACCAAGCAGGGCCAATTATGTGGTCCCAGGAGGTCACCAAATGGTGACTTTCTGTACCCACTCCTGTCTTTCACGGCCCAAAGCCCTGGGGAGATTATTCCATGGCAGTAAGATGACAGTGTCCTCATTCCAGGGACTGTGTTCCGTCTCTGGATGTCCCATCTTTTACTCAGCTAGTCTGCACCTCAGTGGATCCCAACCAGCCAGGTGACCCAGGCACACAAGTCTTTGCACGTGCGTGTGAGCGTGTGCTGTGGTACATTCTTCCCAGTGGTATCACTGGGTCATGGGAGGTGTGCTCTTGTTTTTGTATGTGACAAACACAAGCAAATTGTCTTCCATGGGGACAATTCCACTGTACCTTGTACATATCACTTTTGATGTATGTTTAATAAGAACAATTATAATAAATCCAATACATATTTTGCTCACAAAATGTAGGTGCCTAGTTGTAAGTGTTCAATAAGAATTTATTGAATAAAAAAGGTTTTATGTAACTCAATTACACGTCCCCAACATGGCTTGGGAGTGCCTGCTTGTGTGCCCATGGTCTCACTAACAGGATAGAATCAGCTTTCATTTTTCTTTACTTTTTTTTTTTTTTTTGAGACAGAGTCTTGCTCTGGAACCCAGGCTGGAGTGCTGTGGCACGACATCAGCTCACCTGCAGCCTCCGCCTCCTGGGTTCCAACGATTCTTCAGCCTCAGCCTCCCAAGTAGCTGGGACTAGAGGTATGCACCACCACACCCGGCTAATTTTTGTGTTTTTAGTAGAGAAGGGCTTTCACCATGGTAGCCAGGCTTGTCTGGAACTCCTGACCTCAAGTGATCTGTCCGCCTCAACCTCCCAAAGTACTGGGATTGCAGGCATGAGCCACCACACCCGGCCTTCTACTTTCCACGGAATTGAAATGTACATGCAATAAAGTGCACCTGTCATCAGAATCCAGCTCGCTGGATTTTCACAGCGTCCACACCCCCATAAAACCAGCACTCAGATCAAGACGGAAAGGTCCCCAGTCCCTGAGGCCTGCTTGTCACTCACCTCCCAAAATAACCTTGATCTTTTGTCAGTCTTTTCTGTCCATTAAAATCCCCCTTCCCATTTCCCCCCGTCTGCATTGGCCATGTCAGTGCCACCCAGAGCATACGCTAGGAAACTGACAAACTCAAATGTTTTGATTTTTTTGAAAAGAAAAATAAATCAGTAAGAACAAGGGTCCTCAAACCACTCCCCATGGCCCAAATCCATTTTGCAGTCCTTTTAAGTGTGGCCCACATGGTCGAAATTATGGTCATTTTTTAAATGATCGGGGGAAAAAAATCAAAAGAAGAGTAAATCGGGACACATAAACATTTTATCAAATTCAAATTTCAGTGTCCATAAATAACGTTTGCTTGGAACACAGGCATTTCTTCATTTGTGTATTATCTACGGCTGAGTTCTTGCTGCAATAGCAGAATGGAGAAGCTGCGAGAGAGACCCCGTGGCCTGCAGAGCTGAAAATATTTACTTCCTGGCCACTCACAGAAAACGTTTACCAACCCATGACCTAAAGCATCATCTCTCACAGGGTAGAGAAGGAACCTGGAAGCCTTCCCATTCAGGGGCGGGAGCTTCCACGGGACCCTCCAAGGCAGGCTGCGGCAGGAGCCCAGGAGGCAGATGCTCCAGGTAAGTCAGGAGGATGGAGAAGAGAGAACGGACTTGAACTAGACTCGGTCACATCAGCAGCTGTGAGTGGCTGAGGAGTGCTCCAGTGCAAGGAGAGGAGGGTGCAAGGGCCAGGATTATGCACTGATGAGCCTCCATCACCGCAGGAATTATCTTGTCTGTTTGTGCATGCTGCAAGGGTCCGGAAGATACGTTTAACCGAGGCAAGGGCCGAAGCGAGAGGAGACAATGTTGTTGATTGCAGGAGGTGATGGATGCGCTGAGTGAAGATTCCACATGGTAAGAATCTGTTTGGCTCCAGAAGGGAAGTACCCAGGAAATTTGAGGATCACCTGGCCCAGTTGTCTGTGGAACTGACCTGTGAGTTGTCCATGAGGGATTCACAGCCACAGCAATGTTCCCAGGGTTTCTGTCACATGGTCTCCTGGCTTGGAGCCGGAGAGGGCACACACAGGTTTCAGATTCAAGCCTGCAGGGCGATCCTGGCTGCACCACTCAGGAGTCCTGGGTGAGTCTCTTTACCCACCCACCCCCAGCCTCGGTTTTCCCTTCCTGGAAATGGGACCATAATCCCAACCTTGTAGAACTGCAAAGATGAAAGGAGACGCTGGTGGTGAGAAGCTGGCCCGTAGGAGCCACAGCCAAAATGGCAGCTCCCCATTGGGTCCCCAAAATGTCTCCATAGGTTGGTGGCCAAGCGATCTACCATGTCTTTATTTGGAGAGATCCCCTCCCCTCCAAAGGGTAACCCTGCAGGAGAGGAGGAGGGAGTCGTTCCAGAGTTTGGGAGATGCCGGGTTTGACTCTGATGCCGCCTCAAACACTTACTGTCCTTACTGACATACAGGAAGTTACTCAAACACGATCAATTAGACACCCATATTAGCATATTTTTCATTGTAACACAGCCGCAGAGGGGAGATGCTGGAGACTGTTTATTGCTGTTCTGAGCTAATATTTATTAAAGTGATTAATATGTTTTTCAAATATCGGTGACAGGCATGGCAGGCATTATTTATCTCCTCCCTCCAGAGCCTGGAAGGGTGAGGGGTGGGAGTCACTCAGAGAGGGGCGGCAGGTAGGGGCCGCATGGCCTCAGGGGACCGTGTCTGCCTCTGAGGCCCCCTTCCTGCTCGGGGCCCCTGCCTTCCATCTTCCCCCGTCTCCTCCATCTTCAACTTCCCCCTCTACTGCCGTTCCCATCCGCATTCTGAGACATCTCCCACCGTGACAATACAGACCTCCCGGGAGCCCCGTTTATTGTCCCAGTTTCTGTGGGTCAGGAGCCTGGCACAGCTTAGCTGGAGCCTCTGTTTAGGATGTCACAATGCAACAATTAAGGTGTTGACTGGAGCTGGGGTCTCATCAGAGGCTTGACTAGGGAAGGATCCTCTTTCAATCTCCTCAGCTTGTTCGCAGAGTTCATTGCCTTGCAGATATAAGATTCATGGTCGTTTGTTTCTTTAAAACGAATAACGAGAAAATAAAGATCAAGAGGAAAAAAACACAGACTATAATAAGGTAACATAATGAAGGGCGTGACATCCATTCCCTTTGCCACGTTTTATTGGATAGAAGCAGCTCACAGGTTCCACCTGCACTCAACGGGAGAGGATCATACGAGCGCGTGAATACCAGGAGGCAGGAACCGTGGCGGCCACCTCGAAGGCTGCCTGCCGCAAGGTGTGTGCTGATCGCCATCTCCCAGCACTGTTTTTAGATGGCCCACCCCTTCCTCACCACATGGCAATGCATCCTCCCCCGCGTGTGAAGTTTCCGTAGGCACAGAGCTCTGTTTCTGGGCTCTTCTGTGACTGCTGTTGTTCCAGTGGTCTTCCTGCCCCTACCATCCTCTAAATAGGCTTCAGTTTGGGTCACCAATACCCTCCATATTGCTGAATTCCATTGAGCCTTTTCAGCCTCACTCTACTAGACCCTCAGGGGTATCCTCACCATGGACATCTTCCCTCTTCTGTCCTTCTCCCTGGACTCGAGGCTCCTCATCCAGGGTCTCCTAGGCCAGGTGCCCCTCCGGCCTGATATGAAGCCCCAGGTTCACTGCCTGGGTGATCCCATCAGCTCCTATGACCAAATCCCACCTTTGGGTTGAGGATGCTCAGTGACCACCCCAGGCTGGAGCCTCCTTGAGCTCCAATCATGTGCTGCTGATGGCCCGTCAGATCCACCGGGAAGGCCTCTGCTCACGTCTGACTCAACGTGCCCATGCTGGTTTCCCATCTCCATCCTCCCCTCTAAAGGGCCCCCTTCCCCATCATCATCGCTGCCTCCATGGATGGATGGAATGGGTGTTGAAATCCACGGTGGGCTGGACTGCCTCCTGTCCTTGCTGCCACCCGCCCAAGCCACCGCCACCTCTCACTTGTGTGTCTTCAGTCGCTATCCAGCTTCCACTCCTGCCCCCTGCAGTCAGCTGTCCACACAGCGGTCAGGGTACTATTTGTAAAAACATAAATCATTTCACATCATCCCCCCACTTAAAATCCTTTCTGTGGCTTCCCACTGCTTTTGGAATAGGATCCAGATTCCTCAACGTGCTCTCCGTCATAGGCGGCCACCTCCATTGCAGCTCCATCCATCACCACCCTACCCCAATGCGCACCTCCCCCCTCGCTGGGCCCCGGAGATTATCTGATTATTTCTCTAAGTGGGAGACTTTGGGGTGGTCCAAGTGGTCTGGGGGGAAAGCTGCCAAATTTCCCCTCTGAGTGGCAGGGCCTGGGCAGAGCCACGAGCCCCGAGGAGGTCAGGTTAAATGGTACTGTTTACCTAAGCCCTCTCTAAAGTGTTTTTTGGTGGTGAGAGAGTTATGAATAAGCTCTTAATTCCAGCAAGGGCGTGGGTCAGCTCTCTCCCACCGCGGCGTTTATTGACACATGCGTCTGCTCCCTTGCCCAGCGCCCTGAGTCTGAGGGGCCCGTCTATGCGCGGGGGCTGGCAGCCCTGGCTCACCTGGGCGGGGGCCGGGTCTACCTGCAGCCTCTCTCTCCAAAGGCACCATGGCATCAGTTTTTCCATTGGTGCTGGTGAGGGCCAGAGAGGGTAGGAGGGGGCGCATCCGGGAAAACCGTCATGAGCAGGGAGGGACCCAGACTCCATCCCTGGCTGGCGGTGGGTGGGGGCAGTGCCCAGAAGCCAGATGCCACCCAAGGAACAAGGTGGGTGGGAGGTCCGTGGGGCTGTTTGGAGCTCTGTCACCTGGTTAGGCTGTTTGTTTGTGTTTTTGCTGGGCTGATGGCATCCTTGGGGACGGAGCTGGGAGCAAGCTGAACTCATGAGCTCACTTCCTGTGTGGCTTGAGAGCAGTTGGGTTCCCCTGCTGGGTGGGCCTCAGTTTCCCCACCTGCATCACAGCCATAGAGATGAAAGCACAGCGGACTGCGTCCTCACATAGGACCGTGGCTTTTTGAAGGAGGATGTTTGAGAACACATTCTCAAATGGAGATAGCAAGTTCAGAGAGGTCCACTTACATACATCTGCCCAGGAGCTGCCCTGATAGAAGCTGAGAGCCCGGACAAGGAGGAGTCCGGATAAATACACAAGCCAAGAGCCACACGGCGACGCTGCTGTGAGGCTGCCAGTGCGCCACTCTCAAAATAACAAGACTGCAGAGATGGAGGACAGATTCGTGGTTGCCTGGGGGTAGGAAGAGGATGGGAGATGGACGCAACTCTAAAGGGGCAGCAAGGGTGCTCTTCTAGGGTAATGAAGTCATTCTGTGTCTTGATGGTGGTGGCGGTCACAGGAACCCATACATGGCATCAAGTTGCACAGAACTACACACACACACACCCCAAATTCATGTAAAAACTGGTGAAAATACAATATAGTCCATGATCTAGTGGACAGTAGTGTACCAATGTCAATTTCCTGATGTCGCCGTCATTCTCCGTTCATCATAGGTGTTGCCATCGGAGGAAGCCGCAGGGAGAGCACGCAGGACTTTGTACTTTTTTCCCACGGCCCTGTGAGTCCGTACTGTAATTACCAGGTGAAAAGTTTTTCTAAAAAAGCTCAGGAAGGGTACTCATGTGTCCAAGGTCACACAGCAAATTGAGAACTAAGCTAGGCTCAATACCCAGGGATACTGATAGCCGTGTTTTTTCCACTCTACCATAGAAAGACAAAGCGAGACAGGCGTTCTGTAAAATAACTCTAGATGAGTAATAGCAAAGGCAGGAGGGTGGTAATAGTGGAAGGAATAATAATTTTTTTTTTTTTGAGATGAAGTCTCATTCTGTCACCCAGGCTGGAGTGCAGTGGTGCAATCATGGCTCACCGCAGCCTCGACCTCCCAAAGCGCTGGGACTACAGGCATGAATCATTGTGCTTGGCTGCTAGTCATAATCATTGCAGTGATTGTAGCAGTGACGACAGCAATAATCATGACAGCTTCTATTTAGTGAGGACTGACCTCAAGCCAGGTACCTTGTGTCTGCTTTGCATTCATTACTCCCGCTCCTCCCCACAGGCCCCAAGGTGATTGTATAGATGGGAAACTGAGGCACAGTTCCCAGATCACACAGACAGAAGATAGTAAAGGTTGAATCTAAGCCTTTCACTCCATCTTTCGATCCAGGTGTCCACCATAAGCCCTTGTCCTTAGCCCATGTCCCCATTGAAACCCTCCAGCAAAATCATGCCAGCCAGGCTGAAACTCCAACCTGGTGTCCAGGATCTGCCCCTTGGTCATGTCTACTCTCAGAGAGGTCCTGGCTGACACAAAGGGGCCACCCACAAATGGGTCAGTGGGAGGATCAATGACCTTGCTGGGGAATCTGGGCAGGTGGCCAGAGATGGCTTTGGCACTGAATGGCCCCTCCCACTTTACATGCACCCTGAAGCCATCCTGATTGAGGTCATGGGCCAGGACAAGGAGGTGTCCAAATAAATAAACAAGCCCACAGCCAAGTGGTGCAGCTGCTAGTGGCTACAAACAGGGAATGGAGAGGATGGGATGGAGAGCCCAGAGCCCCAGGTCCTTTTAATTTTTGGTGGGGAGGGGCATGGTCTCCTTCTGTCTCTCAGGCTAAGGTACAGTGGCACGATCCTGGCTCACTGCAACCTCGAACTCCTGGCCTCAAGCGATCCTCCCACTTCAGCCTCCCGAAGTGCTGGGATTATAGGCATGAGCCCAGCCTGCCAAGGTGCTGTTTATTCACTGATCCACCCCCATGCGCTGGGCACCTGGGTTGACACGCCCCCTCTGTGCCTCAGTTTTGGTCTCAGAAAGCTCTGGGGACCCTCCCACTTGAGTTGCACCCCTGTTCTGTGTGGGTCTCTTTCTGGCTCGTGGACAGCCTAGTCCATGCTGGTGTAGCCTGGATGGCCCTCTCCTGCTAGGTGGGACTGGGCAGCCATCTAGTAGGAGATTTGGCTATGGGCCAAATCCAGCCCACTTCCTGTTTTTGAAAATAAAGGTTTGTTGTTGTTGTTGCTGCTGCTGTTTTTTCTTGAGACAGAGTCTCACACTGTTGCCAGCTGGAGTACAGTGGCACGATCTTGGCTCACTGCAACCTCTATCTCCCAGGTTCAAGCAAATCTCCTGCCTCAGCCTCCCAAGTAGCTGGGATTACAGGCATAGGCCACCATGCCCAGATAATATATATATATATATATATATATATATATATATATATATATATATAATTTTTTTTTTTTGAGACGGAGTTTCACTCATGTTACCCAGGCTGGAGTGCAATGGCGCGATCTCGGCTCACCGCAACCTCTGCCTCCTGGGCTCAGGCAATTCTTCTGCCTCAGCCTCCTGAGTAGCTGGGATTACAGGCACGTGCCACCATGCCCAGCTAATTTTTTGTATTTTTAGTAGAGATGGGGTTTCACCATGTTGACCAGGATGGTCTCGATCTCTTGACCTCGTGATCCACCCGCCTCGGCCTCCCAAAGCGCTGGGATTACAGGCTTGAGCCACCGCGCCCGGCCAATTTTTATATTTTTAATAGAGACAGGGTTTCACCTTGCTGACCAGGATGGTCTCCATCTCTTGACCTCGACCTCGTGATCCACCCGCCTCGGCCTCCCAAAGTGCTGGGATTATAGGCGTGAGCCACTGTGCCCAACTCAATAAAGTTTTATCGGAACTCAGCCACGCTCATTCGGTTCCATAGTGTCTGTGATACCTTTCGTGGAATGGTGACGGAGTTGAGTAGTTCCAACTGCAACAACTACATGCCCAGAAATATGTACTGTGTAAGGCCCTTGGAGAACAGTTTTAGGGAAAAAGTCTACCAAGCCCTGATCTGGAACAAAGACAGTAGGATCTTGGCTCTTCCTTATGGAAATGAGGAGAGTGATGCCCAAGGGGGCACCCCGTGGCTGAGGCAGGGACAGTGAATAGAGGTGGCAGGGACAAGAACAGAGGTCTCGAGACTCTGTCCCCTACTCATTCAGCTGATGGAGCCCTCAAGGAGAAACATACTGCCCGGCTGGGACTCCCTGAGACACGCTTTGATGGGAAGGCAAGGGAGACTGAGGAAGGCTCTTCGCCCAATTCAGAGAAAGTTCTCATCCAGCAGAGATGAAGAGCCAGGGATGTGGCTGCTCCGACGTTTTGCTGGACCAGCTTTCAGGCAACTCTCCCACCCTGCTCCTTTCTCTCCAGCTCAAGGGTTCCTTCCAGGGCTCTGGCATGTTCCTGAGAATGTGGCCCCTGCCTTTCTAAGTCATCAGGGACCGCCAGCCCCCAAGGGAGTCCCTCTTGCATGGACTGCGGGAATCAAATGAAAGGTCAGCGAGAAACCCAATCTGGGCTATCAGGTGCGGGCTTAGCCCAGCGCCTCTTTGCTCCCGACATGGCCAGGATCTCTCTTCCTCTCACAGCTGACGACCATGCATTCCAAACACCGGTTGGATTCTCCCAACCAAAAATAAAAGTCCTTCTTCGAACATGGCAGAGGTTCAGAAGACTTTTTTTTTAAAGGAACCCCCCAAACAGCAGCTTTGTGAGCCACCCACAGACAGAATCAAGCTCCATTTGTTTCCAGAAGACCGAGGGGCAGGGGCTTCGAAAAAAGAACCTTCTCTGAAACTCACGGGGCGGCGAAGGCGGGGTCAGAGGGCACATTCCGATTGCTAAGATGCATTGACCAGAGCCCAGGCCCCCCTGGGCCCTGCCAGGAGACCTGGAGAAGAGGAGGGGGCTACAGCAGGGGGCGCCGGGGCCTACGAGGCAGCCAGCCTCAGAAACACTCCCCCCAGAGCCGGCCACAAAGAGTCGGAGAGCAAACCGCCCTCCCTCGCTGGGCCCCCACCTCCTGCAGATATATGGAAAAAGAATCCTCAGGTCCTCTGGGACGAACAGAAAGCAGCGAGGTTTTGCTAAGACGGTTATTTATTATTTATTTATTTTGTGATTGGTTTGGTTGGTTGCATTTTGCCCCCAAATCGGAAACTGCAGGGGGAAGTGATGAGCGATGACCAAAAGCTGGGCGACGTGTTGCTTCTTTACTTTGCGCAAGAGGGGAGCAGATGGGCCGGACGGGATGCTCTGGAATGAGTCCTGGTTTGGCCGTCCTGGGCTGGGTGATCTTGGACAGATGTCCTCACTTCTCTGAGCCTCGGTTTCCTCCGCCTTGACTGCACCACCAGTTCCTTCCCCCAAAAGATGCTCATGGTGACAAGGCACCAAGGGGCAGTGTAAAGGTGACACCCTGAAATCATCCTCACCTGCACACGCAAATGAGAGGCAAAGCCCACCCTCGCCTGGCGGGCAGCCCTTCAGAGTCTGCAATATGCCTCTCCTTCCCAACAGTGCCCTGGCTCCTCTGAGTAGCCTCAAAAGGCAGGGAGGACAGGGACTCTTATCCCCACTGCACAGATGAGGACCCTGAGGGCAGAGAGGACCAGGAGGACTAAGCTGGACGGGTCGCTGGACGGGAGACAGAAGCGACTGATGGAAGCCCTGACTCCAGGGCCAGGCTGTGGGGGAACAAATCATGGACCCTCTACAGATTAGCTGTGTGACCTTCAGCAAGTGGCTTAACCTGTCTGTGCCTCAGTTCCTTCTTCTGTCAAATGGGGATACTAATAAATTCCTACCTCCTGGGGCTATTGCAAGGACTAAATGGGCTGACGAACATAGAGCCTCAGAACAGGCCCCAGTGCATGATGAACATGAGAACTGTTTTTAATCTTCATCATCGTCGCCGTCCTACCCCCAAAGCCAACCAGCAATGGGACCTTGTGTGAGTTCCTTTTCCTCTCTGAGCCTCAGTTTCCCCATAGGCAGAATGATCTTGGTCTGAGGATCTCTGACAGTTCAGTGTGTCCAGAATTCCTGCTTCCATACCCAATGTACAGACAAGAAGCCAGGTAGAAACGGGGCCCACGGAGTCCCCGCCGGAGACCACCTTCTCTTTCCTAGGTCTCAGTTTCCCCATCTGCCAGGTGAAAAGGCCGAACAAGCGATGTCCTGAGAAGCACAGAGCACTGTGACCTCCCCAAAGCCCCATGGGAGCCCTGGGGAAAACCAAGTCACCTGCCTTCAACTGCCCTTCTGCAGTGTCCCAGACCTAAGGCCAGAGCAGGGTGCAAAGGGTTAGTCCCCACAGCAAGGTGAAGGGAGCCCTGTGTGCTGTGTTCTGAGCCTGGTTGCCACGGGCAGAGCCCTGAAGGGAAGAGCCCTGTGTTTGTGTTGGCAGCTGGGCCAGACGGTGAGAGGAACCAGTGCTCGGCAGGGCCTGGAAAAGTCGGCTCATCCTGCAGTTGGGCTGGGCCAGCTCGCTGGGGTCTCTGCTCCGTCACCTGCTGCCCCATTACCTAAGCCCCACACAGGACGTGAGCACACGGCCTGGGCAGGCAGCTCAAACAGGACAGCCATTCACACGGCCACCCCCGGCCCGGTCCCAGCCCCAGTGGGGTGTGCACCCCGGCCTCCTCTTGCTCTGCCATTCACCTCGAGGCCTCCTCCACGTGGTGTCAGGCATGGAGGGAGGACACCTGGGGTGGGAGGGGACAAGATAAACCAAATGTGGCTGGCCCCCCTCCCCCCTCGCCCAGAGCTCATGGGCCAGGAGGAAATGTGCCTCAACAGGGGTATAAGGCACTGGTGATTAAGAAGCAAGGAGGAACCGGGGCTCCGCAAAGGCTTCTTGGAGAGCACAAGGCCCAAGCCCATTTAGGAGTCTGTCCAGGAAAAGCCTCCCCAGCTTCAGGGAGGACCATGGAAGGCTGCAGAGCAAGCCCAACACTTGAACTGACCCTCGAAGGATAAGGGGCCGTTTGACTCATTACACAAATAAGGGAGGACTCCAGGTGGAGGGAACCACGTGCGCAGAGCCTCAGCGGTGTGGGGCCTTAGGGGGCTGGCACACACCTGGAGCATCACATGGAGTCTCTGATTGGGAGAGGAGGAGCTTCCCTGCAGTGACAGCCACAGCCTCCTCCTCAAGCAAAGCTGTAGGGTAGCGGTGTGAGCAGCAGCCTCAGGCCCAGATCTCCTGGGGGTAAACCCCTGCTCCAGCCCTTGCCCTCTGTGAGACCTTTGGCAAGGTCTCAGAGGCAATTTGTCTTGCCTCAGTGTCCTCATCTGTAAAATGGGTACAGTCAGTGGGTTACAGACGAGGTACACTGTGCCTGACTTAGCCTCCCTGAGTGGGTGGCCTGCCCTCCTTCAGCCCTGGGTCTCCCTCCCAGCCGCGCTGAGTGGGGACAGGAGGCCCGGTTCTAGGCCTGCCCCGCCGAGCAGCTCCTCGTGCCTTTCTGGCCCTTGGTTTGCTCATCTCTGAAACGGGCTATTCCCTACCCCACATCGTCACGACTGTGCTCACGATGGTCCCTAGGATGAGAAATCAAAAGGTGCTTTGCCAATAATGGAATTTGTTTTCTTACTGGGTCCCAGACTGGGGCTCTGGATTGAGACCAGCCTGGGCTCCAGTCCTCAAGCGAGTCACTTTGCCTGCTTCTGCCTCGGTTTCTGCACCTATAAAATGAAGGCCGCAGCACTGTCTGCCTCCCAGTGGGGAGGGTGAAATGAACTAGACAGGAACCACCTCTGGGGCTCCCCCAAACGCAGGCTGCCGGACCCCACCTTCAGAAGTATCATGCAGAGTCTGCGTTACTAAGAACTCCTAGGTAACATGAACGCTGCAGGTCCCGGGACCGCACTTTGAGAACCGCTGTCTACTGCATGCAAAAGGCTTGACGTGGCCAGGCATGGCGGCTCATGCCTGTAATCCCAGCACTTAGAAGGCCAAGCAGGAGGGATCATTTGAGCCCAGGAGTTTGAGAGCAGCCCGGGCAATATAGTGAGATTCTGTATCTTCAAAAAATAAAAATAAACAAATTAGCCAGGCATGTGCTTGTAGTCCCAGCTCCTTGGAAGGCTGAGGCAGGAGGATGGTTTGATCGCCTGGGTCCAGGCGTTCAGGGCTGCAGTCGGCTGTAATGACCCCACCACTGCCCTCCAGCCCAGGCTTCAGAACAAGGCCCTATCTCAAAAAAATAATAATAAATTAAATAAGAACTTGTTAAAGGCTTAACACACCTAGCATACAGTAAGCACTGAAAATTACAGCTCTGGTCACACTATTTAAAAAATAATGGCAATCATATTCCACTTCACTCAGAACTTCTGGCCATGCACCTCCTGAATTGTGACCCAGACCCTGTGCCCAGTTTTATGCCCCTCACAATCCCCCAGCCAGGTGATCACAGCCGGGGGTCAGCAGCTGCAGCCCCTGAGTTCCTCAAGATTTCCTCCCCCCTACCCTGTAGTGTGCCCAGCTCTGACCCCTCAGACAGAAGGAGACCAAACAATTAGTTTCTGGGGAGGTTCGAGCCAGCCTCAGGCTCCACTCCCTCCCACCTGCCTCCCTATCCCCCATCTCCCCTTCACTGCCCTGCTCCCCCCACAGCACAGAGACCTCTAAAAGGAAATCTGAGCTGCCCCTTTCTCTCCCTTCCCTTTATCCTGCCCAGGGTAGGGCTGTCATCAGAGCTGTTTCCCCAGGCAAGCCCAGACACCCTTTCCTGGAGCCATCCCTCAGGGTCCCTTCTTTCCCTAGAGAATGTGCAAGCCAGTAAGGAGATTCAGACATTCAAACTTCCCTCCAGGGCAAAGCTCAGTTTACTGGGACGGCAGGGGACATTCTGGGTCGCTGGTAGGAAACTGAGAAGGCTAAGGGCCACACAAGGAAGAAAAATATGTAAGTGAACAGAGGGAAGGCAGTAGGGTGTGGTGGGGACTGTGGCGAACGCACTGGCCCTGCCTGCTCTGCAGTTATTTCTTGGTAGGAATTCGGGCCCAGAATGGCCACTTCTTATTTCTTGGAGAGAAACTGCAAATTTCGTTTTTAAAAATGTTTAAATCAGAGTTACCGCCTTTGAAACCCTACAAGGGCCTGGTGAAAAAATATTTGAGGGCTGGATTTGACCTGAGAGACAGTACTGTGTGACCTTATTCCGAGTCAGTGTGTCCTGCAGACCAAGAATTCCACGAAATGGTCCCTGATAAAAGCCTCCCTGGTCACCACCGCTGGGCGACTCCACATTCTTAACGTCCTCTGGGAATCCCAGAGTCATTAGCATATTAAAGGCTCTGAAGAGGTCTGTAAGAAAGAGATCTGATTACCTCTGTGAAGCCCAGAGGGCATTAGTGCTCCATAGAACCTGTCCGGTGATAGAGCCCCTTAGAGAGCTGTGATCTCTTCAGTGTGCTCACCATTTCAAAGGGTCATGGGCCCCTTGAGGCCCACCTGAGCCCTGAGTTAGGAGCCTGCGTCCTTCATCTGCTGATCCCACAATAGTTATGGAGCCCGTGTCTAGGCCAGGCACAGTGTGAGCACAGGGACACAGTGGTGACCCGACAGGTGTATGTCCCTGGCCCTGCCTTGCAGAGACCACACCTCATGGCCCCTTTGTCTAGGTTTGCTCTCACTCCAACTCCAGCCTTCCAATCACACAGGATCAATGCACACACAAAGGCCTTGTCAGCCCAAAGCAGGCACTGGTGTTTCCTCCCAGAAGAGCTGGGTTCTGTCCTGGCTCTGTCCTGAACACACACTGAGACATCCAGTTGACAGCTGGTCATCCTATATCTACTGGGCAGCTACTATGTCCACGCACTGAGGTCAATGCTAGGGACAAAGGCCAGAAGGGGAGAGACTCCAAGAGCTGGCCCTGACCATCATGGAACCTGCAGCAGAGAAGAACAGAGAAGAAACCAAATAAGGAACGGCAAGAACAGAAACATAAAATAATTAAAATGTTCTTGTTTGTTTGTTTGTTGAGACACAGTCTCACTCTGTCACCCAGGCTGGAGTGCAATGGCACAATTTTGGCTCACTGCAACCTCCACTTCCCAGGTTCAAGCGATTCTCCTGCCTCAGCTTCCCAAGTAGCTGAGATTACACCACACCCAGCTAATTTTTTTGTATATTTAGTAGGGATGGGGTTTCCCCATGTTGGCCAGGCTGGTTTTGAACTCCTGACCTCAGGTGATCTGCCTGCCTCGGCCTCCCAAAGTGCTGGGATTAAAAGGCATGAGCCACTGTGCCCAGACTGTTCTTGTTTACATTTTAACTTTCATGAGGCACATAAACAAGAGACTGAAACAGAGAATGTAATAGACTGGGAAACTTATTTTTGATAGGGTGGTCAAAGAAGGTCTAAGGAGGTGACTTTATACTGAGATCGAAAGGGCAGGAAGAAAAGCATGGCAAAGGCTGTCCAGATGGAGAGCACTGTATGGGCAAAGGCCCTGAGAGAGGGCAGAGCAATAGTTACAGAGGAGAAGGACAGCAGAAGATGCTGGAGAGGTCAGAGGGGCCCAAATCACACAAGGGCTTATAGACAACATGTATCAGTTAGTTTGTGCTGCATAACAAACAAACCCAAAACTTGACGGTATGTAAGAGCTATCGTCTATTATTATAGCTTACACTTCTAGGGGTCAGTAGTTGGTTTGGGGAGTATTCTTCTCTATGTTGGGCTTGGCTGGAGAATTTTAGCTGGAGAAAATTTTCCCCCAGCTGTCTCATCCTCTCCTGGGACTGAAAGCTAGCCTAGGCATGTCCTTCTCTTATTGATGGCAGAATTGAAAACACTAGAAGCCACAAGGCCACTGCAGGTCTAGACTGGCACTGACACATTGACACTTCTGCTTCATTCTAGTGACAAAGTCACATGGCCACCTTCAGGAGCAGGCAACTCCATCCCATCCGCAGCAGGAGAGCACAGCAAAGAGAGGGGCAGGTGGTGGCTTGGACGGGGATGGTGATCGTGATAAGGAGAAAAGTTGCCTAGTTATGGAGCCATTTAGGGGGCAGAAGCAACAGGAATGCTGAAGATGGGGTGGAAGAAAGAAGCAGGGAAAAGGGTAGACTCAAGCAAGCCAGGCTTCTCAATGTCTTCCAGAGCCAGGGCATGGATGGTGAGGGCATTGGAGGCAGCAGAAAACAGGTGTGGGGCTGACCTCAGCCCACTCTGGCCCCCAGCTTCCTCATCTAAACCATGAGAAGACAGGGAAGCTCTCCCACCCCGGACTAGCCCAGGCCCCTCTTCACCCCCATCCCCACCCAGAGCCCAAGCTGCCTGCTGATTGTGGCCTCCACCGTGTATAGTGAAGACCAGCCAGGCCTGCTGTGATATACGAGCCCCATAGCTCACAGCCAGGCTGCCGCTGGGATGATGTGTTGGTGCCATCCATCACCAGCCCGACGGGCACCCAGTGCCAGAATTCGGCAGCTGCCCTTCACTAGGACACTTAATTATAAAGGCCTGAAATTTTTCCCCACCGGCCTGGGAAATAAAGGCTTTGTTTACCAACAACAAGTTGGGAAGCTCCCAGGAGAGGGCTGATATATCAGAGCAGCCTGGCAGATGAAGTGCAAATTCTGATGGGGTGGTGGAGGGGTGGGAGCTTCCGGGGAGCTGTCACCTCGACCCCCACCCCCGGCCACCCCCCAGCCCTGTTCTCCAATGCTGCACAAGAATATTGATTCCTAAAACTCTGTGTCATCGTCTCACCTGTGCTGTTTTGGAGTTGCTGAAAGCCAACTCCATTGCTGCAGAGCCCACAGTTCCACTCTCTGGACCTCTCCTCTGAGTTTTCCAGAAAATTCGCAGGACACCATGTCTGTCAGGACCCATGTGAGCAGAGCCACTGGGGGAGTGAGTCATGGATCACAGGGGAAGCCAGCGGACTCAGCAGTACTTGGAAGAAACCGTTCAATGTCACCACTCAAAAGAATCTGAGGCCAGGCGCAAGGGCTCACACCTGTAATCCCAGCACTTTGGGAGGCCGAGGCAGGAGGATCATCTGAGCTCAGGAGTTCGAGACCACCCTGGCCAACATGGAGAAACCCCTGCCTTGTCTCTACCAAAAATACCAAAAAATTAGCTGGGCATGGTGTAATCTCAGCTACTTGGGAGGCTGAGGCAAGAGAATTGCTTAAACCCAGGAGTCGGAGGTTGCAGTGAGCTGAGATTGCACCATTGCACTCCAGCCTGGGCAACAGAGCAGGACTCTGTCTCAAAAAAAAAAGAATCTGAGTTTAAACAGCCCACCAGTAGTTCTGAAAAGTGTCGCCTCCGGACCATCACTATCAGCATCTCCCTGGAACTTGTCAGAAACCCACACTCTTGGGCCCCATGCCTGACCTAATGAATCAGTAATTCATTGCTTTGGGTAAGCCCCGTGCTCTGCATTGTAATGAGCCCTCCAGGGCATTCTGATGTACACCCAAGCTTGAGAACCACTAATCAGTTCACTCCCAGCCTCCTTTTGTGTACCTGGGTTACCGAGGCTCCAGAGAAGGGGGTGTGGCTTGCCCAGGTGACTCAGAAAGCAGAAACAGCCACAACATTGGACCCAAGTGTTACATGTAAATTTTCTGTGCTGCAAAAGAAGTAGCACTCAAATATAAATTTCCTCAGCAAGGCAATTTACTTCTACAGAAGGGTGTGGCTCACAGAGGGAACAATGGTGAGCATGCACCTGGACAAGGGAAGGGAAGGGGCACTCATTCCTGACGGAGGCTGCCCCTACTGCTGTGTCGTTCCCCCATTGGCTGGGATTAGACCACACAGTCTAGACTAATTCTGATTGGTTAAAGAGGGTAGGAATATAAGCCAGAGTGGCAAGACGGGTGGTTAGGCGGGAAGAACAGTTACGGGCAGGTTACAGCAGGTAGCCAGGGGTAACCAAGGTCAAAGTAGGTGACCAGACCAGATGACCCAGGCAGGTGCCTGGAGCAGGTGCCCAGGATGAGTCAGGATGGGGCAGGGGATGGGGGAAACAGATGTGAACTATGATTAGAACTGGTGGAGAAGGTTGTTTACTGAAACTACAAGGAAGTTAAACTTTAAAACAGAGGAGAAAGAACAGAACATACTGACATACTGATTCTTTGAAGAGAAATTTAGACCTCATTGTACCCAACACATGTACCAACACTCCCTAGGTTTCTGTGTGCAATCCTGGGATGTGGCTGAGTCTCTCCTTGCCTCTGTAAAATGGGGTCCAGAGTGTTAACCATGTAACTTGGGATCAGGGTTGAGTGAGGAAAGGCCTGGTGCATAGAAAATGCTGGACACACGGGACTGCATCGGGTCTTCCTGCAGGGGGATGGGGCCACTCCCTCCCAACTACACAGAGGGGCCTCCCCACCATTCCCAGGACCTGCCTGCTGCAGGCAGGGGATCAGTCCTTACTGATGTTCAGCTCCAAACCAGGGCAAAAACCCATGCCAGCTAGCATCCGAAGGATCCCAAGCAAAGGTGTCTTCTTGCCACTCATTCTCCAGCCTTACTCCTGGGATATAGGAATTGGAAGGGTGAAGGAAGGATAGGGGCAGGAAGGGGAATTCCATGGAGAGAAGAGGCCTCTCAGAAGCACAGAGGCCAGAAATGAGAAGGCAACCCAGGCACATCTCAGCCACGTCCAGAGATGGTACCCGGAGCCCTCACATTTGTGGCTTATGGCAAGTCAGGGCTCCTCAGGTTTACCCTCACATCCGCCATCTCCGATTCCCCACTGAGATCTTTACATAAAGGGCAGAGTCCCACAGTCCATCCGTGCCAAAGTCAAGACTCAAGCCCAGATCTGTCTGGCTCCTCCACCTTCAGGGTTCTAACATAGTGTTGGGGTAGAGAAGGGCAGATCTCCTCCTGGGAGAAGGAGAGTGCTCCCGGGAACAGGCGCTTCAGCAGGAGGGAGGCAGGTGAAGTGCAGGCAGCCTCTCATCAGAGTTTGATCTCTGCCAGGTGACCAGATCCAAGAAATATCCGCTTCCAGATCTAGCCTCCTTGGGATATGAGGAGACTGTGGCCAGAGTGGGTCAGAGAGGGCTTTGTCAAGCATTGAGTGTGCTGCGCAGGTTACTCTGGAAGGGCCATCCCCTGGACAGCCTTCAGGGCGTAAGTCTTCCTCTGGGACTTGGTTTCCCCACTTGTACAACCAGAGGATTGGACTAGGTGGTCCTGCAGTCTCCTCCTCTGCATCCCTGAGTCCTTTTGTAGGATGATAACAAATGACTTTCGTCTACAGGGTCCAGGTACACAGCAGGTGCCTACTAAGTGCAGAAGTGCTCAGGGAGTGACTGCCCCAAGCCACATAGTGTCACAGGATCAAAACCCAGGCCTCCCAAGCCCCGACATCTATCTCCCTTCTCCTTCCCCCTGCCACCACCCACCCAAAATGACATCTGCAACTTGGCCTTTGGTCCCTTGTCACCAGGGAACCTGCTTTCTAGTGGAGATTCGTTTACTGAGCACAGAAAGGTCGGGTTCCTCATTGTCCAGCTAAGGAAGTGGCTGCAAAGCACCAGCCTTTCATCAACTGCACCATCTTAGTAATCTGCACTGTTAATGTGCCCTGGCTTCTGCTACCCAGGCTTGGGAAAGGCCCAGCCAATTCTCCCAGAAGCTCTTCAGAGTGGGGCTGAGAGGGACAGACAGCATTTTGGCCAGCAGCCCCACTCCAGCAAATCAGGTTATTCTCTTGGCAACCATCTCCTCCAAACCTAAATGGGGATGCCCAATCTGATTACTAGAGAGAGGGGTGGAACTGAGGGCTGGAGCTAGCGCAGTGTCTGGTAAACATTTAACTAATCTTTTCCAAAAGGGTCTGAGAAGGAAAGGAGGGAGGAGGTGATCTTAGGGGCTTTTGTTAGTCAGACACTTGGTATGCACCTTACAGAAAACCCAACTCAAACTGGACTGAGCCAAAATCGTTTTTTAAAAAAATAGGACAGGGAGGGGATACAAGAAAATTTGGTGGGGTGGGAGTGGTTGATGGGACTGTCTGATATTCCAATTTGTAGTAGTGGTTATACGACTATATGTGTTTGTCAAAATACATCACACTATACACTGAAGAACGTGGATTTTACCATGAATAGATTATACCTCAATAAACCTAACCTTCATCCAATAACAAGGCAAAATATATTAACTTACATGTTGAAGTCTTGGTATGCTGCTTTCAGGTAAGGCTTGATCCAGCAGCTCAAACAATGTCTCTAAGGTCCCCGTTCCTCTGTTTTTCCACTCTTCTGTGATTCTTGTTTCTCTCTCACTTCCCTCTGAGGCATCCTGGTGCCTCCTATAAGGTACTCAGAAGCTCCAGAGTCTCTTGACCTGGTAGCAATTTGACCATATCTATCTCAGAGATTATATCTTTACTTCTCACTGTTAAAGTAGAAGTCTTGTCTCTTTTCTAGAAATCTCAGCAGATGCCTTCTTGCCTCTCCTTGGCTTGTGATGGGCTCTCAGGGTCTAGCCTTGAACCAATCACTGTGGCTTGACAGTGGAAAATGATGATTGGTATAAGCCAATCAGGGCACTTCCCGCAGTGGAGAGTGAGTTCCACACCATCCCAACCCCAGGACTAAAAATAAGAGAGAGGTGATGCACCCAAAGCAACAAATTGGTCAGAGAGGAGGGGGCAAAAGACAAATGCCCATTACAGCCTCCCTTAGAAATTTCCCATCCTGTTACTCATGGAAGTTCCTACTCTTCTTTTTGGCTGCTTGAAATACTGTCATGCTATAGAGGCCCTTCCCAGCCAGACTTCATCAATTGATGGCTAAATCCTCAGAGACCCCATCCAGCAGGGCTGGAGCTCTGTGCAGAGCAGCACCTGCTGCCAGCACAAAGCTAACCCCCTCCCAACACACAAACCCTCCTGGCTGCCCCCACCCTGTTCCAGGGGTCTGTGAGATGTGTCCTCTGCCCCAAGGGAAGAAGGTGGCTTGTGGCTGAGGGACAAGGGAGGCACATAACGGAAACATACCTTGCACCCTATGCTAGAGAATCATATACAGTAACCTGCAGAGAAACTGAGGCACAGAGCCCTGAAAGATATGCAGCAAGACATGGTGGTATTGCAGACCTCGAATCACAGGCTTCTGGCTTCTAGTCTGCACCACAAGACCGCTGGCTCTGTGTTCCTGAGCTAGTCACTTGACTCCTCTGAGCACTGGAGTCTTTACCTTCAAAATGAGAATTGATGATGTTCCCCAATGGGTTGGTCCAAGCCAGATCAGAATGGGAACGGCCAATGATGATGGATACCTAGCTTAACCACTGACAATAGATCGATGATCACATTTCAGGAATGTGTCATGTTGGTGATCCATGCTTCTTTCACTGTCTTGGTTTGGATTTTACCAAAAGCTGGCCTCCAGATGAATAGCAGTTTTACACAGAATGTGAAGAAAGCTTTTGCTGGAGGGTGGGAAAAGGAGATGAGGAAGAAGCCAGCCATAGAGATGCATTGTCAATGGCAGTTATCACCATGGGCAACTAGAGCTCAATCCCACTGGGGAACATTGGGATATTCTGCAGAACACACATCTCAGTGTTATTGCACCTGAGTGGGAGGGAAGTGGGGTATTGATACACCAACTCCCATCTGTTAGCAGTTGAGGGCTTCCTGGGAATGTTAATTCCCAGCATCTCTCTGCCTGCGACTCACAAAGACAAAGCAAACTCCGGTGACGAGAAAGACCCTTAGACAAAGAGCATTTGGTGTTGGCCATTAGAATGAGCCAGGTGTGTGTAGAAATGTTTTGTGCTAAGAACAATGAGGGTGGAGCACAGAAATACATGCTGCATCCTCTTTCCTTCTCCACCTGGAGAAATACTTTATCTTCTTCAAGACTCAGCTCAGAGTATAATTTCCTCTGTGAAACCTTCTGCTAATCTCCCAAGGAGACTAGGAATTTGCTTTCTTGCAGCAACTTTATCTTGTCTCTCACACAAATGTTGCTTCTATGCATGTGCTGGACATTCCCTCAAAGGTGGCCAGATGCCAGGGACTGGGCAGATCTCTGATCACACTGCACTATGACTGTTTTTGACTTGCCTGTGAGCACTGGCCCATGAGTTCTCTGCAGGTGGGACTGTGTAAGATTCATTTTTACGTCTCCAGCTCCCAGCACATAGTAAGCACTCCGCATTGGCTGATTTACACTCCAAAGTAAAAGTAATCCAATAATACATGAAAAGCACTTGACTTGGAACAAGACCTGCCACAATCAAAGTCCTGAAAAAAAAAAGTTGTAGTTAATGTTGTGTGGATACAAACTGTGTGGGTCCCTCTTGAACATATCACAACCCTAATATGTTCTGGAAGGCACTCACTTCACCCCAGGTGCTCCAAACGACAGAGCTTGAATTCCCCTGGGAGCCCCCAGCACAAGAGCCACCTAAAATTAGACCTGCCACTGGTGGTGCTTAAAATTAGAAGGAGTTTGCATTCCAAGATGCCAACAGGTGCGAGCAGTAATTCATGGACCAAAATAAATCAGTGACACACTACGGCTTAAAATTAGATGAACCCTCTTACTTCAAACCGATGTCCATGTTGGGTGGTTGTCTTGGGCAAAGGACTGAGAGGAGGAAGCTCAAAATCCTCAAAGCCTGAACTCAGGAGATGAAGGGGATCCATGTGGACTGAAAATCTACCTGGTGCTCGGCCCTCTGCCAGCAGTCTGGATTGAATGATGCAGCTGGATGTGCACAGTGGTGCTGGAAAACAGTACTGTCCTTATGATCACCCTACCTTGTTCATGACAAAAGAGCTTCATGCCGGGGACTTGTCCAGAGGCACCCAGCTAGCAGGAGGCAGAGCAAGATTTGAAACTCCGCCTCTCACTGGCTGCTCCAGGCTTGTTTCCGGGACCCAGACTACCCACTACCCCTACTTCCCTAAGTAGCCTTTGTCTGGGGGGATCATGTGCCCTGGCCCTGAACACACTGATCGGACAAAGCAATGGTTGTGTGCCCTAGTGCAAGCCACTCATGGGCCGGGGACTCATGGGTGGAAAGGATGAACTGAACCAATCAGATGTCACTTGGAGGAATGTGCTTTTTTTTCTTTTTTTTTTGAGACAGAGTCTCACTCTGTCGCCAGGTGCCAAGCTGGAGTGCAGTGGCACAATCTTGGCTCACTGCAACCTCTGCCTCCCAGGTTCAAGCAATTCTCCTGCCTCAGCCTCCTGAGTAGCTGGGACTACAGGCGCATGCCACCACACCCAGCTAATGTTTGTATTTTTAGTAGAGATGGGGTTTCACCATGTTGGCCAGGATGGTCTTGATCTCTTGACCTTGTGATCCGCCCGCCTCGGCCTCCCAAAGTGCTGGGATTACAGGCTTGAGCCACCGCGCCCAGCCGGAATGTGCTTTAAGCAAGTGTCCTAAGAGGAAGGGATGGGGTAGGAAAACGAGGGACGTGGGCAGCAGCCCAGAGCAACACAGTCACATAATGACTTCAGCAAATACTAAGGAGCAGGTGGGCAGATGACATTGTGTCCTCAACTCATCCCTGGAAGTTACCCCCTTTTCCAGATGAAAGTGACTGGGTATTGGCGAGGTCACCAAGCAACCCCAGACAGAGATAAAGACAAGGTTTCAGTTTGCCAAGTCTTCCAGTCTCCTGTAGGAACTCGGGGTGGGGGGGGGGGCGCATATTCACACGTGTGCACAGCTATGGGAGAGCGCATGTGGGTGTGAGTGGCCACGTGTGTGCTCACATGGATGTGAGTGTCACACGGTAAGGACGGGACAACGGGGGATTCAGAGCAGGTGTGGTCGTCAAGGTGGCTGCAATGGGTGTCCCACCCCTCAAGCCACCAGTAACTCTGGGATCCTCTCCACATTTCCCCTGTTTTCCAACAATGGGCCACATCAGCCCCACCAGGGCTCCACTGGAAATTGTTGTTGATGCCTAGACAGAAAGGGCCTTTCACTGTCCAGACCTCCGTGGGCTGGTTACTCTCCCAGGATCAGCACAAGGACTTTCTGTGAGCTCTGGAAGAAAGCACTCTGTGCTTCAGAGAAAGAGTTCGCAGTCAGGTGCGGTGGCCCACACCTGTAATTCCAGCACTTTGGGAGGCTGAGGTGGGGGGATCACAAGGTCAAGAGATGGAGACCATCCTGACATAGTGAAACCCCGTCTCTACTAAAATACAAAAATTAGCTGGGTGTGGTGGTGTGCACCTGTAGTCCCGGCTACTCAGGAGGCTGAAGCAGGAGAAGTGCTTGAACCCGGGAGGCGGAGGTTGCAGTGAGCTGAGATCGCACCACTGCCCTCCAGCCTGGTACCTGGCAACAGAGCGAGACTCTGTCTCAAAAAAAAAGAAAAAAGTTCGCAAAGGAGTAGATTTTAAGTCTGGCTCAGTTGGATGCCATTGATCTCTTTCTCTAAGAGACCCTAAACAGTGAGAGAGTCCTACTCAGAGGTTCTGATGCAAGCTGGGTAAGGCTCTGCCCCCACCAGCCCTCTGTGCTGCCAAACAAAGGCATCAAGCTTTGGAAGAAGCCACTTCAAGACAGATTCTAGGTCCTCTGCCTGGGGCCAGCTCTAACCTCCCTGAACCTGTCTCTCCGTCAGCCACATCAGTCACATGGGAAACATTCCTCTTTTGTAGATTGTTCCAAAGAAGCTAAAACTATAAAGTCACGGATCAGTAACAGTTTCTTTGAGGATCTTGCACGATGACATAAAATGAAACTACTAAGTGTCGGGATCACTGGGTTCCACTTTTCACCTAGTGGTTGACATACTGCTCGATTTGCAACAAGCCCCCACCCTCTCTGGACCATATTGCTCTCAGTTCTAGAATTAATTAAAGTGTTAGCCCCAGGCCGGGCACGGTGACTCATACCTGTAATCCAAGCACTTTGGAGGCCAAGGCGGGCGGATCACCTGAGGTCAGGAGTTCAAGACCAGCCTGACCAACATGGTGAAACCCTGTCTTTATTTAATTAAAAAAAAAAAAGTGTTAGCTCCGATTCATTGATTGTTGCCTACTATGTGCTGAGTCTTAGACTCAACATGGAAGGTATAGATGTGAAGGTGACAAAGAAGGTCCCTGTGGCATGTGAGAAGGATTTACCTAGACAACTTAGGTAACTACTACTGGTGACGGACCGTTGGAAGAAGAGGCATCTAAGCTAACTCCTCTTTTTCTTTCTGGGGAGGCTACAAGAGTAAAGGGCATGTTCAAGGAAAAAGGGAGCCCCCTCCAGGGTTCTCCTAGGTCTGTTTGTTGACTGGCTTGTTGAGTATGTAACCTGCATGTGCGCACACACACACACACCCGCTTGGACGTGTGTGCACATGCGACGCGCACGCTCACCGGAAGGCAGGGTTCCACGGGCCAGCGACGGTGTCTTAGGAGAAAGGGTCGATTCAAGACAAAACAGGAAGCAGCTCCAAGTGTTCAAGCCTCCCTCGGCAACCCCATTCCTTTTCCACAGATTATGAAAATGAGATTGGACGGCGGAGGTGGAGAGGTGCGTAATGCGCCTGCTATTTCCTGACGTCCTTCCCAGTGCCCCAGAGGCCCAGATCGAGTGGAATTATCTCCTCCCTGGCTGGGAGGGAGCTAGCTTAGAGCCAAAAACACCAAGATATGGGGAAGAAGACTGAAGAACTGTACAAACAAGCTAGGCTCGTGGCTTTAGGCCAAGAGGAGCTGAGCCAGCAAGCCTCTAGTTGTTGGCTTCTAGTTGTCCTCTTCTCTACTCCAAACCCAGACGCTGGCTGGCCCTCCAGCTATTGGCCACAGAGGTGATCGGGGTCCCACTTCGGGATCTGAGCCCTGCTTGAGCAAGACTGACAGGGGGCTGGTGTGTGAATCTAGAGAGAAGCAGGAGACTGGGTACGTTCCTTTCTCTTTTGCTTTCTCTCTCCCCCAGTCTCTGCCTCGTCACCTTGTCACCTGTGTGTGTCTGTTTCTCTTTGCAGCGTCAGCCCCATATTTTCCTCTCGAACAAGTAGGGTGAAGCTGGCAGGGTGTCTGAAAAATCCAAAAACTTGTTACGAAACCGAAATTAACATAAGACACCCTGTTCTGTCTATCACACTGACAAAATTGGAAACATCAATAATATTCCTTATTAACAAAGGTAGAGCAAACAGGCTCTCTCAAAAACTGTTAGTGGGAGTAAAAACCCACATTAAATGTGCTTGCTCCTAACCAAGCAATGCCACTGGCGCCAAGGCAAGATGCACAAAGATTTATGAGGATGTGTAAGAACACAATGGTATTGTTTATATGCCATTGTTTGTTTCCATGAAATTTGGCAATAATGCAAGAATGATCTAATGGGAACTGGTTCGATAAGTCAAGGTGTCACTGCAGTATGAAATATTATGCAAATATGTAAAAGAATGAGCTAGGTCTACATGTCAGGGCATAGAAAGACATCCATGAACACAGTCACACAAAGGTTTAGCTGGGACAGCTTAAACGAGTATGTCTGGGCCGGGCACGGTGGCTCACACCTGTAATCCCAGTACTTTGGGAGGCCAAGGCAGGCAGACCATGAGGTCAGGAGTTTGAGACCAGCCTGACCAACATGCTGAAACCCCATTTCTACTAAAAATACAAAAGTTAGCCAGGAGTGGTAGTGGCCACCTGTAATCCCAGCTACTCAGGAGGCTGACGTAGGAGAATCCCTTGAACCCGGGAGGCAGAGGTTACAGTGAGCCGAGACTGTGCCACTGCACTTAGCCTGGGTGACAGGGCAAGACTCCACCTAAAAAAAAACAAAAACAAACAAACAAACCAACAAAAAAAAGTATGTCTGAACACCTGAGTGGCTTAGTACAAAAAGGTTCATTTCTTGCTCACACAAAGTGTGATGGAAGCCTGGTCACTCTCCAAGGTAGCTGTGCTCCACGTTGTGACTCAGTGATCCAACCTGAGTCCATCTGTGGCTCTGCTGTCTCAATACTATATCTGCATCCTGTTCACTGCAGAGGGAAGAGAACGCAGAAAGAACTCACACCTGATCGTGCATGCACCACCCTTTGCTGGGAAGTCACATGCCCTGCCTAATTACAAGAAGACAGGAAAATTGGAAGGAGCAAGCTGATTTTAAGCGAGCCATAAAAAGGCAAATGTAAGAATGATCCCTACTTTACATATGGGAAAATGAAGTCTCAGGCAGACCATCACTTGCTGCAATGAATGTTTTTACCTCCCTAGCATCCATCCACCTCTTCTTCAGCCGAGGGTATCATTACATTCCTTCAGAAAGACCCGCCCTACTCTCACCCACACAGAATGTGTGGGTCATGATTGGCTGAGGTTAGTTGCTTCTACAATTCTCTCAGTCATAGCGATTGGCTCTGGGAGATACTACAGTTCATTCAGAGCCAATGAAACCAATAGACACTCTCATGGGAGTTCTGTGTGAGCATCTGGATCAATCCGTTCCTGAAACTAATACCAACCACTTTGGCCAATATATTATTACTCCCTTACTCCCCCATTCCCTTGTGTGTGTTGATTTTTGTTTTGGTTTGTTTTTTCTTAAGCCTCTTAGGGCCTAGGTTTTTTTTTTTATTGGGATTTAATATCAGGTCTTCCAGATTCCAATGCCCACTCTCTTAACCAGCACATAAGGTACCCTGTCTTAGGTGATGGAGCAGAAGGGGCCTTATATATTTTCTGGTCCAAACCCTTTTATTTCACAAATGAGGAGAGTCAAGTGACTCCCCTGAGATCACAGAGCAAGCCCATCTCAGAGCCTGCATTGCCGTCCGTAGACCCTTGATCTTGTCACAAAACCTCCACCCACAGTGACCTGACCTAAGCCCCTTGTGTGACTCTGAGGCCCTGGGGATGTCAGCATCATTTCTGATTTAAACAGATGATGACCAAGGCCCACTCTGATACCCTTGGCTGTGAACTATGTTCCAAGCCATTGGTTGCCAATAACAGTTCAAGTGCTGACATTTGAGAATGACTTAGTTTCTTTTTCATTTCATTTAGTGTAGATTTTAATGACATCATCCTCACTCAGTCACCTTCTGATGGGTTTTGTCCATTGCAGAGAAAGCCAGAGATTTCCAGGTGGCCTTCTGCAGGAATTGCATGTCCAACCACTTGAGGTCTCCAAGCCTCAGTTTCCTTCCCAATAAAATGGTGAAAATGACAGCATATACCTCACAGAATGTTGTCAGAATTAAATGAAATCTTGCATGACGGAGCTAAGCACAGCACGCAGTGCAAACAGCATTGTGTAAACGCCAATTCCCATCTTCCTCAACATCCCCTGACGGCACCCAGCAATGTCATGAGTTCTCTGGGCTCTCCACTCTGAGCCTCAGTTTCCCCAAGGGCAAAGTGACACCAAGACACTCTAGGGCCTTCCAGCTTTCACAGCTGGACGGCCAGCTGGAGAATAGCATTGAGCTGATTGCTGCAATTCCCTGGACATTGCAGGGTGCCAGGCCTGCGTCAGGGCCCCTCCCTCCATTAGCTCACCAGCCCTCATGGGAGTGGATACTTTTCCCCTAATTTGCAGAGGAGGAAAGTGAGGCCAGAGAGATCGAGGGAGACTTGCACTGGCAGTCCAGATCCAACATTCCTGGACACTTCCCTAAGCAAGCAAGTTAGACTTGATTCCAAGTTTCAACACTCCACAGCATGTTTTCTATGTTTCCTTTGAATGAGAGGCCATAGCTGAAGGGTGGGGAAACCCAAGTCCAGAGGGTTTGATGAACTTGCCCAGAGCCACCCAGCCATAAGCAAGAGGTGCAAAATTGGAGCCCAGGGCACGTGATTCCCAATAAATCATTCTTTCTACAAGACCACATGATCCTTTCGGATTGAGCCCTTCTCTGCTCCTTCCAAACAGAAGACACCACGTTGTTTTCAGAGGCAAGGAAAACTTTGCTCCGTATTTTTGAGATCAGGAGGTGGGAAGAACTTGAGTCTGAACTCTCCTCTTATAGGTTCTTAAACTTAGGTAACTACTACTAGTGATTGACCTTTGGAATCGCTCCAGCTGGCCCCAGGATGACTCCTGAGGAAGAAACGTGAGTGTGACACTGCCAAAGAAGACAAGCTTTGGAAAAGAATAGATTTAATGTCTGCCTCTCAATTATAGCTGTGTGGCCTTGGGCAAGTTACTTTACCTCTCTGAGCCTCAGTCTGTCCTTGTGTACTACGGAGATAATAAGAGCTGGCTGTGACATTACCAGGTGGCTAGAAAAAAGTAAAGTGGGTCTGCACAAACTGATAATGAATCAAATCTCTAATGTGTTATTAAGTGGAAAATAATATTGTAGGACACTGTGGTGTGACTGTGTTTGTGGCTGTATCTTCTTCTCCCTCATCCTCTGCCCTTACAGCGGACAGCAGGAATGGCCTTAATTCTCCAGCATGTACCACAGCATCCATGCCCTTGGCCATGTGACCTAAAGTGCTCTCACACTCTGATCTTAGAGAGTCTTGTCACATGATTCAACCACATGACTTGCTTTGGCCAATGAGATGTGAACAGGCATGGTGCTTGTGTATTTCACTTGTGGTTTCCTGCTCTTCCAGGATTGCTGTGAGAACATTGCCCTGGGAAGCCTTTTGGAAGATGATTGACAAGGGGGCTCAGATGAGTTGTCCCCAGCTGTAGCCATCCTAGATCAACCAACAGCCAGGCCAGCCCTTGGGAATGTAAGCCCGCCCAGCCAAGGGAGGAAGAACCATCCAGCCAAACCCAGTCTAAATCGTCAACCTGCAGATCATAAGTGAAATAAATGCCTTTGAATTGACACCATGACATTTTGGGATGGTTTGTTAGCACAGCGCCGTTTTGTCAATAGATGACTGACACATCCCTCACCCTATCCTATTAATTCGATTCCACCTTCCAAATATCTCTGAACCTTTTTGTTTACCTCCTCTCCTTTCCCACCACCACTGGACTCTAAGCCACCAATTTCTCTCTCCTGGATTTCTGCGAGACCCTCCTTAATGGTCATCTTCCTACAGATGCTTGGCCCTTCCGGTCAATCCAACGTTGCTCCAATCGGCAACCTTGCAGAAGCTTTGGGGGCACGTGATCTTTTTGTGTCTCTAAGTGTGTGAAGTGGAAATAATCAAAGGTAAAATTGAAGATGCTCTATCAACAGTACTAAGCGGACACCAAGAAGTCAACAGCCAGCCAAGTACGGCAGTCCAAGGATCTCAGGGCCAGCTCAACACGGCGGCCATGAGGATTAAACAGACACAAGCTCTACCCGCTAGAAGGAAGTGACAGCTAAATAAAGAGTGGGAAGGACTCTGAAATTGGAGTCCAGTCTCCTCATTTTAGATCCAGGGAAACTGAGGCAGAGAGAGACAAAGCAACCTGTCCAGAGTCACACAGTGCCCAGGAACCTGAAGGGGAAGGAAGAGTGCCAGCTTCATGAGGCAGTGTTCTGGTTCTTGTCGCTGGTGTGTCCCAGCACTCACCACATGCTTTGGCTCATATTTGTTGATAACTGAACCAAGGGTCTAGATGCTTCCTAATTTTGCCACATCCCTCTCCAAAACCCTTCCCACACACACTCGCCTCTCACCTGAACAAGGCTGAGGGTGGGAACAGTTCTCCCACAGCCAGCAGAGGAGAGGTCTGGAGTCACCCTTCTGTATGTTCACTTGATCAGTAAATCTTGGCTCCACACATACCTCAAGCAGAGCTGCTAAGAAGCCCCAGCAACACCAGGAAGAATCCATGATGGGGGGTAGGGGGTTGCCGAAGAAGCTACAAGTGATTCAGACCATCCCAGGCTTGCACCTTGGCTCAACCAAATGGCTGCGCCCTACTGTGCCTCTCTTTGTCCATCTGTGAAATGGGTATAACAGACGCTATCATGCAGGAGGCGACTGGTAAATCTTAGCCCTTCATGTTACTCACCGGGGCCTTGGCCACCTTCTTTCATTTTGTTAATTTTTAAAAATGTGGATATAAACCAAAAAAATGGCCTTTGAGGGCCCCCTCAAGGAAGGCATCTGAAAGGAACACTCGAAAACCACCTTTCCTGGAGGGTGTCTACAAGAGGGGGACCCTTCCTCTTGCCCAACCTTAGCAGCCACTGTGAAATGTTTTTCCACTCAAATGTTCACTGAGCAGGAGGAACTCTGGCCACATGTGGACAAAAGTGACTAGGGAGTGGTGGCTCAGCCCCAACAGAAGAAAAATGGAGCTAAGGGCCCGACGCCTCTGGGTGTTCAGCTGGTGGCCATGCTGTACCCAGGCCACACTGCAGAGTGGAGAAGGGGGTGGATCTGAAACCAGCCCCCATGCCCAGCCTACAGCAGGGATCCCAGGAGCCGAAGGGGCTGAGGTTTGAATTCCAGTTCAGCCACCTACGGTCTGACTACAAGCAAGTCCCTGTTCCTGTCTGAGCCTCAGTTTCTCTATCCTGTTGGGGGTATGGCAGCTGGCTGGGTCCTGGTGAAGGATAAGAGGAAATGACCTGAGTATAGGAGTCTGTTGAGGTGTGCATGTGCGTGTGTACCCATGTGTATCTGCGTGTGTGGACATGCATGTGTGTGCACCCATGTGTATCTGCGTGTGTGGACATGCATGTGTGTGCACCCATGTGTATCTGCGTGTGTATGCATGTGTGCACCCGTGTGTATCTATGTGTGTGCATGCATGTCTGTGTGCACCTGTGTGTATCTGAGTGTGTTTGCATGCATGTGTGCACTAGTGTGTATGTGTGTATGCACATACATGTGTGTGCACCCGTGTGTATCTGTGTGTGCACACATGTGTGTGCACACATGTGTATGTGTGTGCATGCATGTCTGTGTGCACCCGTGTGTATGCACTCATGTGTGTGTACCCATGTGTATCTACGTGTGTGCATGCATGTGTGTGCACCCATGTGTATCTGTGTGTGTGCATGCGTGTGTGTGCATGCATGTGTGCACCTGTGTGTATCTCTGTGTGTGTGCATGCATGTGTGTGCACCCATGTGTATCTGTGTGTGTGCACGTGTGTGTGTACCTATATCTGTGTGTATGTGTGTGCATGCATATGTGTGCACCTGCGTGTATCTGCGTGTGTGCACCCATGTGTATCTGTGTGTGGGCATGCATGTGTGTGTGCACCTGTATCTGTATGTGTGTGCATGCACGCATGTGTGTGCATACACACCCCTTGCAGAGTACCCAGTAGGTGTGACTATCTGAGCAAGTGTTTGAGCCGGGGCTGGAACCGAGGGGACGCCGGCAAGGTGCTTGGAACGCATGCTTCCCGGAGGCCTCCAGTCCCAATCCTGCTGGGGGTTCCTGTTTCCATCACTCCAACATCCTTGGGATGACCAGGTAGGAAAAAATGAGCCGTAACCTCCCCAGTCTGGCCACCACCTCCCAGCTCTCAAGCCCGCTCCCTCTCTAGCCAGGCTTCAGCAACCTTCCAGGCAAGAAGGAGTTAACTGGATGCCCTTCCAAAGCAAATAGGGCCCAGAGCACAGCCAGCCCAGAACTCAAAACACATGAGAAGAGGGAAGCCCCTTCCCCTGTGCCCCATCCCCTCCCCCACTCCAGGCTGCTTTTGTGCGGTTCCTCCCCGCACACCCTGCCTTCTTTCCCTCCTGCCCCTGGCTGTCGCTAGCAAGTCCCAGGGATTTTCCCACCCCCTCCCACCTTATCTCTGTCTGTGGCCCCAGTCTGCTCCTACCTAGGGTAGAGGCAATGGGGCTACCAGCTGACTTGTTCTCCATTACCCCCTGGCCTTTCCCAGCCTTAGACCCCCAACCTGTGCAGGGGAGCCCTGCCTGGAGACCTCTTCTGTCACACACCATTGTGGGAGCACGGGGATCTGGGCACCTCCGCTGCCTCCATTGACTCTGAAGGTGCACGTAAAATGCACACATTGAACCCCCCACTTACTCCTGGGCCCAGAAGTAATTTCCTCTCCCTGGGGCTGACAGCAGCCATATCTGAGCCTGCGTCCTCTGTATGGGCCACACATAGCCCCTGTCCGGGGCTGCAGCCCTCCTGGAAGATGAAGTTGCGGCTGCCAGGCCTTCTCAAGGCAACTGTAAGGCTGGAAGGAGACCTAGGGTGGGAAGGTGTCACACACTGCATGGGCAGCCCACGGGTTCTCAGCATCACGGTGCCTCTACCTACCAGCTTTCTCCCTCCAGTGAGAGGTAGTAAGAAGCAGAGGGGCATATGGCTCTTAGAATTCCTGCCCCGGTGAAACAAGGGCAGACTGGCACTGATGGTTGTATGCTTTTGATGTTTTGGTTTTTTTTTTTTTGAGACGAAGTCTCGCTCTGTCGCCCAGGCTGGAGTCCAGTGGCGCGATCTCAGCTCACTGCAACCTCTGCCTCCCAGGTTCAATTGATTCTCCTGCCTCAGCCTCCCGGGTAGCTGGGACCACAGGTGCACAGCACGATGTCCAGCTAATTTTTGTATTTTTAGAAGAGATGGGGTTTTCACCATGTTGGCCAGGCTGGTCTCGAACTCCTGACCTCAGGTGATCCGCCCACCTCAGCCTCCCAAAGTGCTGGGACTAGAGGCGTGAGTCACCGTGCCCAGCCTATGATTTTGGTAAGAATAAGAATATTAATATGTTATTGATCCCTGCACTTGTGCCTTCTGCTATGCCCATTCTATTTAATCTACATGCCAGTCCTGAAAGGAGGGTGTACTGTCTCCATTTTACAGATGAGGAAACAGGTGTCCAGTGGTATTTCTCTTCCAAGATGGGAAAGAAATTTACATTCTCTCTACCAAACTTGGCATTCATCACTTGCCAAAGAAGGGAAAAAAAATCCTTTTTAGGAGTCAGAGAAGCTTCTACTCCATACTGGAGACCAGGGAAGGGGTGACCTGTGGGTGCCCAGAACAGCTCACCCAGGTAACCCAGGGGCCAAAATCACTTATTTCCTTATTCAGAAAAGCATTTTTAAAATGATGTGTGTAGCTGGGCATGGTGGCTCATGTCGGTAATCCCAGCACTTTGGGAGGCCAAGGAAGGAGGATTGTTTGAGGCCAGGAGTTCAAGGCCAACCTGGGCAACATAGGAAGACCCAACATAGCAAGACTCTATAAAAAGGCTAAAAAGGCTGGGCGTGGTGGCTCATGCCTGTAATCCCAGCACTTTGGGAGACCGAGTGCATGGATCATGAGGTCAGGAGTTCAAGACTAGCCTGGCCAACATGGTAAAACCCTGTCTCTACTAAAAATACAAAAATTAGCTAGATGTGGTGGCGGGCACCTGTAGTCCCAGCTGCTTGGGAGGCTGAGGCAGGAGAATCGCCTGAACTCAGGAAGCGGAGGTTGCAGTGAGCTAAGATCACTGCATTCCAGCCTGGGCGACAGAGCAAGACTCTGTCTCAAAAAATACGAATTTTAAGACGGTAACAGTAGAGCATTCAACAAACATGGCGCCCTGAGCTCAGGTCCCTGTTCAATCGCAAAGGTCCCAAGGCCATCAAGCCAGCCCTGCCCCAATGTCTCCTGGCTGCACCCTATGCTGAGGCCACAGCTGATAGTCCGGAATCACAGTGGGAGTCACAAGGGTGAAGCCAGCTCCCCATATAAAGCTGCCTTTCCAGGGAGCAGCATGACCCAAGCGAGAAGACCAACGAGGCCACCTGCGCTGAATTTCAGTTTGTTTTCTTTAAGTAGAACGCCACCTCGGGAAGCCGATCTCAGCAGAAATACAAGCCCTGAAGAATCTGACCTGCCCCGGCCTGGCTCTCACAGGCCCCTACCAAGCCTCTCCATCCTCCCCTTCTCACCCCAGCCTGTGGCCTCTTTTCCTTTTTCTGGAGACGAAGTCTCACTCTGTCGCCTAGGCTAGAGTGAAGTGGCGCCATCTTGAGTCACTGCAAACTCTGCCTCCTGGGTTCAGGCAATTCTGTCTGAGCCTCCTGCGTAGCTGGGATTATAGGCACCTGCCACCAAGCCAGGCTAATTTTTGTATTTTTAGTAGAGACAGGGTTTCACCATGTTGGCCAGGCTGGTCTCGAACTCCTGACCTCAGGTGATCCACATGCCTCAGCCTCCCAAAGTGCTGGGATTACAGGAATAAGTCACTGTGCCCTGGTATCCTATTCTTAAGCATTTTAGGAAGGTTTGTAAAGATGAAGCAGGAACCAGCTGGGCAAAAAAGGGAGGAAAACATGATTTTGTGAGTTGTAGACCGGGGAGGTATACCACTGAGTCGTCGCTGAAAACTGGGGCAAGTTTATGGAACAAGTTGAGGACCACGTGAGGCTTACAGCAAAACCTCGCCCTACACAGAGCAAGCCCCTGGAGAGTCAGGAGGGAGGCAGGGCCTCCCAGGAGGGCAGGCGCTCCCCATTGCCTCCCTGGGACCCTTCCTGATTCCCAGCTGCCACCAGATAACTCCTTCCACACGGAGACACCTTGGTGGCCAGACTCCAGCGACAGAGAACCACGTGCCAGGCTGAGGAGCTGGAACGCTGAACGAGACCACAGTGAGAAAGCTTTCTAGGGGAAGGCGAGTGGAGCTCCCACCTTGTCTCCAGTGACTTCAAAGGGAGAAGAAGAAAACCAACTGCCAGCAAGATGCCTCAGAGAACCCCATTTAGGTCACTGTGCAATGTGTGTTCGCGCGCGTGTGTGTGTGTGTGTGTGAACAGTCTGTTGACAATGGCTATCTGCAGAAGGAGGTGGGAGAGAGGCTGACCTTTGATTTTTGTTTCTGTTTTTGTTTTGTTAGAGACGGGGTCTCTCTGTGTTGCCCAGGCTGGAGCACAGTGGCATAATCATAGCTCAGCGCAGCCTCCGCCTCTCCAGCTCCCAGCCATCCTCCCACCTTAGCCTCCTAAGTAGCTGGGACTACTGGTGCACGCTACCATGCCCAGCTAATTTTTTTTTTTTTTTCGTAGAGACAGGGTCTCACTATGTTGCCCAGGCTGATTTCAAACTCCTGGCCCCAAGTGATCCTCCTGCCTTAGCCTCTCAAAGCACTGGGATGATAAACATGAACCACCATGTCCAGCCAAAAAAACTTCTTTAAACATGAAAGAAACGCTTGGTGCACCATTCAGGAAGCCTGCTTGGCAGTGCCTGCTGAAGCCAGACTGCCCCTGCCCGGGGAGCCCGCAACCCCACTCATAGGCAAACACCCCACATAAAGTGTGTGAGCACCACAGACCCACAGGAGGTGACCAGCAGGACCGCTCTTCCTCCCCGCCCTAAACTAGACACTACCCAGGTGCCTATCAATAGGCAAATGGACGAACAGGCTATGGAAGAGTCACAGAAGGCAAAGGTCCTTGGCAAGGAAAAAGAATGAACTATCGATACCCACAACTGTGTAGGTGAATCTTGCGGATATAGTGTGAGCAAAGGCAGCCAGACATGAAAGAACTCGCACTCCGTGACTCCTTCAGGTGAAGTTCAAGAACTGGCACTGTTGAAGTCTGGCTAGAGAGTCCATCTGGTGGGGGGAGGGGCAGGAGTGCCAAAAAGAAGGCAAGGAGAACAGTTCTCATTGATGACGTGTTTTCAAGTGTCCCCGGTGAGCCAGGCGGCATATTAAGCATCGAAGTGCAATGCACCCTCATCCATTTTCTACCCATTTAACAGATGAAGAAACAGAGGCTCAGAAAGGTGAAGTTCTTCTGTGGAGATCCAACAAAGAGCTAAGTGACAGAGGTAGTGGTTTGGGCACAGTTCTGCTTGGTTCCAGGGTCTGTGTTCCAAAGTACTAGGTGGGGACTTATCAAAGACTTATGACAGCCTCAGAATGGGATGTGGACCCCGGACCCTTCTGAAACCAAAGTCTCCCCTGCTCTTAATGTGTACCCCTCTGAGTTAAGGTGTGTAAAATACTTGGCACGCAGCAGAGTTCAGCCATGTTGGTTATGATCATCAACATAACAGTAAAAGGCTTTGTCTAGGAAAAAGCGTAGGAGGAGGGAGAGCATGGCCTCCCTAGGGGAGTGGACTTGTGACCCCATGGAAAACCCAGCAGTGCAGGGGTGCAGGGCAGAGGCCCATTGCTCTGGAGGCTGTGGGTCAAGGAGGATTTCCCTGCACCACAGCCCTGACTCCCAGGGTCTGCTGTCCCAGAGCCCCCGCCCTGGTGCTTTGGAGATTTTCTTGATTGACTGGAGCAAACTGCCTGGTCCACTCCAGGCCTGGCCTGGATGGGAGGAGCCGGAACATGTACTTAGGCTGCCCTGGATGGAGCAGCTGGGGAACCAGGGCTGTGGGTTCTGAGCTAGTCCTCTGTGAAATATACATTAAAAATACGTCTGTCTTGATCAGAGGCCTGAGGTCAGGCTCCAGGGACAATGTGTATTCCCTGCATGCCCAGATGTCCCTGGCAATCTTAGAAATGAAAATTGAGAATGACTTAATTCCCTCTCTTGGGGCAAACAGGAGCGAGCTTCCCCGTGTCCCCTTCCAAGGCTGGTTTCTCACACTGGCAGAGGACATCCCAGGTTGGCAGAGCTAGAAATTGCCTTAATTTCATCTATTCCAATACCTCCATTCTGCAGATGGGGACACTAAGGCCCAGAAGGGGAAATGGGGTTACCCAAGGTCAAAGAGCAAGAGGTGGACACAGAACAAGAATTCAAACCCAGGTTTCTGGGCTCCCAGGCAAAGTCCTCGCCCCATACCCCAACTCTTGGCTAAAGTACTCATTCTCTAAAGGAGGTCTTCGAACCACTCATTCATTTCACAAATATTTATTGAGTACCTACTATATACTTCATGTTAGAAATTAGAAATTAGGAAAACCACAGAAAGCCATCCCAGGCTTGGGGAGGTTACAGTCTATGGTGGTGGAGCTCCCAGACCTGCTGGCCCCTCTTGACAACTCATTCCCAGTCCCCTTGGCATTTAATAGAATGTACTGGGTTCTTCCTGATGCCAGGCAATGTCAAGGCTGGGGAATGCAAAGAGGAAGCAGGCACAGTTTGGGGTCCTAGAAAATCCATTTGTTTGGACAGTGCACACACACAATCATAAATTGAAGAAAATTCATGATGGAAAGTGAAATAGACAGAGATGGTGCTTCAGAACCCAGGAATGTTAACAAGGGCTTCTTGGAAAATGTGGCCTTTTTGTAGATGTTGAAACCATGACGATTTGGGGGCTGAGCATGGTGGCTCACGCCTGTAATCTCAGCACCTTGGGAGGCCGAGGTGAATGGATTATTTAAGGTCAGTTGTTCAAGACCAGCCTGGCCAATATGGTGAAACCCCATCTCTACCAAAAGGACAAAAGAAATCACCTGGGTGTTTTAGCCCATTCTTGTAATCCTAGCTACTTGGGAGGCTGAGGCAGGAGAATCGCTTGAACCCAGGAGGCAGAGGTTGCAGTCAGCCAAGATTGCACCACTGCACGCCAGCCTGGGCAACAGAGTGAGACTCTGTCTCAAAAAAAAAAAAAAAAAAAAGGGCCAGGCACAGTGGCTCACGCCTGTAATCCCAGCACTTTGGGAGGCCGAAGTGGGAGAATGATGAGGTCAGGAGATCAAGACCATCCTGGCTAACACGGTGAAAACCCATCTCACTAAAAATACAAAAAATTAGCTGGGTGTCCCAGCTACTCAGGAGGCTGAGCCAGGAGAATCACTTGAACCCAGGAGATGAAGGTTGCAGTGAGCCAAGATTGCGCCACTGCACTCCAGCCTGGGTAACAGAGTGAGACTCCATCTCAAAAAAGAAAAAAAAAAGAAAAAGGTTTTGGAAGGAAAGTAATAGAGAAGGCATTCCAAGAAGGAGAAATAGTTATGAACGAAGGCGCAGAGGTGAGACCACGAACATCATTCTGTTCAGGAAATAGCAAATGGTCACAATGGATAGAAGCCAGAATAGCAGCTTAGGGATGTGTCACGGAAGGAGGTCGAAGTCAGACAAGGAGGGTATTCTTTATTCTGTAATGCAAGGGGAGAATGGTTGGAAATTTAGCTTCCTCCTCTCTCCCCAAGACCTCTTAACCCAGTATGCCCGCCACCAGTCTGATCATTCCTCAAAAGGTGCAAGACAGAGTTACCACACGACCCAGCAATTTCACTTCCAAGAGTGTGGAAACCAAGAGAAGTAAAAACCCTTGTCCACACAGAAGCTTGCCCACGAGTGCTCACAGCTGCATTCTTCATTCTAGCCAAAGAGTGGAAACACCCCAAATGTCTATCAACAGAGGGGTGGATAAACAAGATGTGGCCTATATGTGCAGTGGAACATTATTTAGCCATGTCAAGGAAAGAAGTTCTGATCTGTGCTACAGCATGGATGTCTCAAGGGTGAACCTTGAAAGCATTGTGCTAAGAGAAAGAAGCCCATCCCAGAAGGCCACATATTGTATGATGCATTTATAGGGAGTGTCTAAAACAGGTAAATCTATAGAGACAGAGGCTAGATTAGCAGCAGCTGCAGCTGAACTGGGGTAGGGGTTGGTAGGATGGCCAAGGGTTTAAATAGAGTGGCCCAGGGAGGTCTCCAGGGGAAGGTAACATTGGAGCCAAGACATTCAACAGGTGGGGGCTCTGGCCTTTTGCTTTCCAGAGAAATGACTCAGACTCATGGTCAGCAGGCAGAAGGCAATGAGTGGGAGCTACTGATTTATTGATCCTGTGGTGTATGGGTTTTCCTCCAAACTCTTCTCAGCAAACAGTAGGAGAGGACAGAAATGCTCCCCTCTTATAAAGAGGAAACTGAGGCCCAACGAGGGGTGCCTTGTCTACGATCACACAGCAACTTACTAGGGCTGAGACGTAGGGGTCTTCCTGCTCCACTCCAGCTGGTGAGGTGGGCAGGAGCAACCTGCAACATCTCCCACATCTCAGGGTACAGCAAAGGGAAAATGCCACCCCCACCGCCACTGCCACAGCCACCTGCCTCAGATGTGCCTTCAGGAGTGTCCAGGGAAAATACCCAGGGGCTGCTCAGCAGTCCTCCAGCCCCCACCCTGCCCGGCACGCATGCACAGGACCAGCCCATGATCTCACGGAGGCTTCTGCCAACGCAACTGTCATTGTTCAGGCCTTGGCGGCGCCTGCTGGAGAGGCTGTGGGTGGGAGGACCTGGTAGGGGGCAGGCGGGTGGATGCTGGGGAAGGGGATGGGGAGCAACAAAGTATTCCTCCTTAGAGAGAGTTTGTTCTCTCAACAGCTGTTAGAAATTTGAGGTTTTTCATGCTCCAGGCTCAGAAGGGAAAGCAGGGAGACAACGCTAGGGACACATTGCTTGTCACTGCCTGTGTCCTGGGAGGGAGGATGTGCACCTGGCCATCATCTATTTTGTGCACCCACCCTTGGCCATGCAACCACTCCCCCAGCCCTGTGGGCAGGCAGCAGGCTCTAGCTGGGCCTCCATGGGGGGCCCAATCGTGTTGAATTCACAACTCCACTGACTTCCTGCAAGCAACACTGCACTCTGAGCCTCAGCTTCCTCATCTATAAAATGGGCAAGGTAATCACCCCACCTTCTTCACAGGGTGACTGGGGTGGGTTTTGGCCATCAGCTAAACCCAATCACTCCATCACAGATGATCACTGTACACCTATGATGTGCCAAGCCTGGGGATACCATGAATAACAACCACACATGCCATGCATTGCTTCAGGGGGAAACAGTAAATGATCCCAGATGATCACCTCTATGAGTCCAGGTTTGCCACACGCTACAGAGGAGAAGGCAGAGCATTCTGGGATCAAAAGCATGAGACTTATGGCGGAAGTCAGGGGAGGCTTCCACATGGAAGTGGCACTTCGGGTAAACAAGAGCAAGTAGGGGAAGGAAGAGGGAAGTGCACACAGGACCCTGAGTCAGGGAGATCGCAGCTGTCTAGAACTGCTGGAGCAGAGAAAACCAGAGGGACCTAGCCAGAGGACGAGGCTGCAGAGGCCAGAGGGGCTGATTCCCATGGGGCCTTGCAAGCTGCTGGCAGGATTCTGCACTTATCTCAAGGGCACTAGGGAGCCATGGATGGTTCTCAACCTGGAAGGAGGCTGATCAGCTCATAGGAAGACCAGAGTCCTCTGCCCCAAGCAGCAAGTCCCATGGGGTCCTTTGTGGCCACATTTGACGAGGTGCTGACAAAGGGTTCATTCATGAATTAGGTTTGGCCTGAGTGCCAGGAGCAGGGGCCTCACAGGCAAGAGCTTTGTTCAGGGCCAGGTACCTAGAACGTTCCCTGGCTGCCACCAGAAGGTTCTGTCTTTACCAAAAAGTCATCCCAGGAGAGCTCGCAGCCAGGTTTTAGCACTGCTGTCCACCCCAGAGCCCACCCCTTGAAGGCCAGCAGGTTCAGTATAAAACATCCCAGCATGGGGCCAGTGCACAGTAGGTGCTTCATGATAAAAGCCACCATTATTTGAGTAGTCACCACATTCTCATGGCTCTGAGGCTTTCTATTCATGAACATAGTTTACCATCATAGTAATCCTTGAGGTCGGAATCAGCATCCTCTTTGTAATGGAGATGCCCATCAGACTGATGCTTGGAGATGTTTCTTTTCAGGGCCAAGGCCTCAAAGAGCAGGAGTCAGGCCTCACAGCAGGTCTCCATCACAAGCATCCTTCTCTGCCCCACTTCCTCTTTACACATACAAGGCATCCAACAGTCATTCCTCTGACTCCTTCCTGAAGCCATTTGCATGTATTTTCTTGTGGGTGGCAGAATGAGGGTCACAGCCAACGGCAGGGTTAAAGCCCCTGCATATGGGTTGTGGTAAGGGTGGCACAGCACTGCTAAAGCACTGGCTGAGTCGTTGGCTTACCATACCCACTTGATAAATGATGGCAGGTCCATGATGATTGTACCTCACACCAGCATTGAGGCTGGGAGGGCTCTGTGGTATTCATTCCACTGGACAGATAGGTCAAGGGAGGCCCAGAGAGCCAACATCAAGTCAACAGACTCACAGCAAGATCAGAGTTGGGACTGTCTCAACCCCACACACAGGATCCATGGATTGCTCCATAGAAGTCTCCTGAGCACAGAGCCACATCTATCTTGCTAACTATCAATAGTACTATTTGAGATGGGGCAGTGGTTCATACCTGTAATCTCAGCTTCTCTGGAGGCTGAAGCAGGAGGATCACTTGAGTCCAGGGGGTTGAGGCTCTAGCAAGCTGTGATTACACCACTGCACTCCAATTTGGGCCACAGAGCAAGACCCTATATCTACAAAAAATAAAAGTAAAAATAAAAAAAAATAAGACTAATTGAACGAATAAAGGAGCTGTTGCAGCAGGCAGACTCTACTCCTAATGTCTACACCCTTGTGTAGCCAGTCCCTTCTCCTGGCATGTGGGCACAGCCTGTGACCTGCTTCGAATCCATAAAATACAGCAAATGGACAAGATGTGTGTGATTACATGCTTAAGATTACAGCACCCATCTTCCTGGAACCTCTCATTTCCTGACAGCTTTGAAAGCAGCAAGCTGCCAAGGTGTAGGTTACCTATGTTGGGAGGCCCATGTGGCAAGGAAACCTGGGGGATTCTAGGAGCTGAAGGTGGCCTTTAATCAATAGCCAGGGAAAAGCTGAAGTCCTCAGTCCTACGCCCACAAGGATCTAACTACTGTCAATCATCTGCGTGATCTCGGAAGCAGATCCCTCTCCTGTTGAGCCTAAGATGAGACCATGACCCCAGCTGACACCTTGGTCACAGTCTTGTGAGACCCTAAGCAGAGGACCCATCCACATCATGCCCAGACTCCTGATCCACAGAAAATGTGAGATTCATAAATGTAAATTATTTTAAGTCAAGAAATTAGTAGTAGTATGTTACACAGCAGTAGAAAACCAACACAGCCGTAGGCAGCAATAGCCAGAGTCCCAGCTCGACTCACTCACAACCCAGTTAGTGTTCCATAGTTTCAGTCAAGGAAGATTTTTACCTGTGGCTTACACCTGTCATCTCAGCACTTTGGAGGCCAAACAAGAAGGATCATTTGAGGCCAGGCTCAAGACCAGCTTCAGTGACATAGCAGGACCCCATTTTATTTTATTTTAAAAAAAAAAAAGCTTTAAAAATTAGCCAGCCATGGTGGCACGCACCTGCAGTCCCAGCTACTTAGAGGGCTTGGGCAGGAAGATCACCTGAGCTCACAGTTTGAAATTGCAGTGAACTATGATAGCACCACCACACTCCAGCCTGGGTGATGGAGCAAGACCCTGTCTCAAAAAAAAGAAGAAAGAAGAAAAGAAGAAAGAAAGAAAGAAAGAAAAGAAAGAAAAGAAAGAAAGAAAG